>NC_053494.1:168333100-168633100 GCF_905171775.1 Rana temporaria | reverse complement strand
GACACGATTGATGCTGCCGCCACAGTGAAGAACGGGGAAGCCGTGTTTACACACGGCTCTCCCCGTTCTTCAGCTCCGGGGACCGATCGTGGGACTCCAGCGTCGATTGGGTTCGCGGGTCCCGCGGTCCCGGTCACGGAGCTTCGGACTGGGTCGTGGGAGCACGCCGCGTACTAGTACAGGACGTACCTGTACATACATGTGCCCTGCCGTGCCATTCTGCCGACGTATATGTGCAGGAGGCGGTCCTTAAGTGGTTAAAGCTATTTCAAAAACGCTAAAAAACTTTGAAAGGCTCCCTGCAAAGCTACTGGTGTTTTTTTATAGCTTTTATCAGCTTCAGTGTGCATGGAGCCTAAGTCCGTAGGCTTCAACTCTTCTGGGAAAGCTGGACTCGCTCATCCATGTCTATATGGACCTTGCTTTGTGCACTGGTGCGTAGTCATGTTGAAACAAGAAGGGGCCATCCCCAAACTGTTCCCACAAAGTTGGAAACATGAAATTACTCAAAATTTCTTGGTATGCTGACGCCTTAAGATTTCCCTTCACTGGAAAGAAGGGGCTAAGCCCAAACCTTGAAAAACTACTCCACGACATAATCCCACCCTCCACCAAATGATTTGGACAAGTGCACAGAACAAGGTCCATAAAGACATGGATGAGCGAGTTTGGGGTGAAGCAACATGACTGGCCTGCTCCAATAGATCATTAATGCGATTCTGGAAGAATGGTCAAACATTCCCATAGACACACTTATAAACCTTGTATACAGCCTTCTTAGAAGAGTTGAAGCTGTTATAACTGCAAAGGGTGGGCCAACTCAGTATTAAACCCTACGGACTAATATAATGCATTTAGGTAGCACTCTGCAGCTGTCTGCAGTGACTGACTGTACTGTAGTGAGTAACCTCTGGTAGGCTAAAAAGAAGTAATAAATACTGTAATTTCAGTGCACATTTACTTAGAACTGCACCACCCTCCCCTGCTGCTAACAAATTACGGAGAATTTGTGTAGTTCCCAATACTCATTGTCTGCCTCTTTCTCTACCTGCCCATGTATAGCATAGAGTGGGCACTGGATGTGGCTGTGCATGCACTGTTAGGCTGGATTCACACCTATGCACTTTTAGTGCTGCAGAACATGTTCCACAGGAAACCATGTTACATGGATTGTAGTGCAAATATGCAAAAAGCACTAAAAATGCATAGGTGTGAATCCAGCCTATGGTGGAAATTGAGCTGAGTAACTTTCAGAGCTAATATGAAGCCCCAGCCTGCTGGTCGCCGACAGTGTTCATGAGCATGTGTGGAGTGAGTGGAGCATGTGACAGCACTGTGCCTGGGGGGGGCTGACCCTTCTGACCCCTCCCTTGTCCAGGTCCTGCATCTACTTAGTTCAGTTAAATTAATCTAAACCCCACCACTAAAACTTCATATAAGCTGTTATTTGTTAATGTCATTTTAAAAGTAATTCTCAAATCTGCAGCTGGGTTCACACTGTTGTTCTGCAGTAAGGTGCGAAAATGTGCATTTGCACATTGGTTTACTAAATGTCGTTCATTCTTAAATGATTATAATAAATTAATAAAGCGCTATGTATACCAAATTGAATTAAATACAGGTGCAAATATATAAGAGACAGAGAGACCTGTTTATGAGTTTTAACTAATTTGGGAGGTGAGCGCGCATTTTTTCTGGTGGTCTCCTTTTGAGGATGAACAATTACTGTGGTGGATTTGTGTGGAAACACTGATTATAAGAAGAGGTTTTTTTATCTAATGGACTATATATTATTTATGTATATGATTTATTAATATTATATATTTGCACCTGTATTTTATATCATTTGGTATACATAGCGCTACATTAATTTATTATAATCTTTTGCAACCAGTGTGGTGTATCATTAAGGGGTATGTTATAAAGTAGCACAGGATTTATTCACTGAATATTATTTCACTGTATATTTTATTTTATTTTTTTGGCGCTGATTGTTTTTTAGCTATGACTAAGCCCTAGTTTCAGTGCGAAACGCGTCAGGGTCAGGTTTTATTTTATTTTGCTGTGACTTGTAGTGCTGTCCTTCTTTTAATAAAAGGCTACAATTTGTTCAGAGTCCGGCTGTCCAGAGACAATCTTTGTTCCTGCTTTGCTAAGTGCATTGCCTGCACCTGAGTTGTCTGCAACGGAGGATATTCATCTGGGTTCCCACCTGGAGCGGCTATTCCCTTTCCCCTTAGTCACCATCAGAAATTTGGTCCAGTGCAATGATGTGCAGTCTATATAAAAAAAAAGGTAGAAGCAGTATTTAATAAGAATAAAGCAAAAGAAAAAAAAGCCATGGAAATTGTTTGTCCTACAAAGTGAATTAGGTTGCAATTAGAGGGGTAGATTCAGTAAAGAATTACGCAGGCGTATCCATAGATACACCGCGTATCTATTTTCTGTATTCAGAAAGCTAGATACGCCGACTGTAGCCTAAGATACGACTGGCATAAGTCTCTTATGCCGTCGGATCTTAGGGTGCAATCTGCCACTGGCCGCTAGGTGGCGTTCCCGTAGTGGTCAGCGTAGAGTATGCAAATTGCATACTCACGCCGATTCACAAACATACGTCGTTTGCGTATGTCGCTTCCGTCGTAAGGCTGCTCCTGCTATTAGGAAGCGCAGCCAATGGTAAGTATGGCCGTCGTTCCCGCGTTGCGATTTTCGAAATTTGCGTCGTTTGCGTAAGTGGATCGTGAATGGCGCTGGACGCCATTTACGTTCACGTCGAAGCAAATGACGTCCTTGCGACGACATTTACCGCAATGCATCTCGGGAAATTTTCCCGACGGAGCATGCGCAGTACGTTCTGCGCGGGAACGCGCCTTATTTAAATGATCCACGCCCCCTACGGGATCATTTAAATTACGCGCGCTTGCGCCGGCCCCTTTTACGAAACGCCGCCGCAAATTGCGGAGCAAATGCTTCGTGAATGAAGCGTAGCTCCAGTAATTTACGGAGGCGTAGCGTAAAAACGGTACGCTGCGCCGCCGTACCAGTGCGCGCCCCTACCTGAATCTGGGCCAGAGTTTATAACTGTCTTTAGTGCTTCCATAGGAAAACACCATTTACTGAGAACACTGACAACCAGAGAGGTTGGCTCTGAGGCAATGATTACAGTGGTACACAATTCTTATAAATCAAAGTAGAATTTGTATCCCAGACTATGGGTCTGTCAAATTTTTTCAAAGAGTAACAAAAATAGTACTTTATGTGTGTACTAGTTCTACTGTGTTTATTAGATTTTTAGGGAAGAAAGAAAAATGAAAGTTGTAAAGTTTTGTGTAGGATTTATGCTTGCAGCAAGGTTAAAATATAAACTATTTTTTATTTTCTGTGCTTAGGTAAAGTGAAACTACAGCGAAAACTTATTTTTTCTTGGTTTTGGATAGGAGAGGGGGGGGGGGGGCATTAGACTGTCCAGTTTTTATTGTTGTCTGCGCCCCCAATTGGGGGATTCTCCCTCTCTATTTGTTCTGATGGCCAATGTCATTGACACACAACGTGATAGGATTCCAAATTGTTAAAGTTGTTAGTGGAACAGGAGGTGAAGTTAAATCAAAGGAGTGACTCCTGTTCTAGTGACAGCTAATGTTGTACGGGCAAGGAGCTGGAGCAGGAGGTCACACAAAAAAAGAAAAGATTCTGCAAGTTGATTGTCCTGTTTGAACCTATATTAGAAAATTGTGAGAGGTGTCAAACCAGCCATGTAAATGCAGGCTTACTTTAAAGCAAAGAACATTTAAAAAACGTGCTTTTGTTTTCACAGATAAATTTGAAGACAATCTCAGATTGAAATACTTTTGGAGGCCCAAATGTGTTGAGCTTTGTTTTGGTATCCAACATTATGCTGGGAAGGTAAATCTGCATTAATCTCTACTTTAGTTACTGACATCCTGAGGATAAAAAGATGTAACCATTTTTCTTTTAATTTAGAAACACATGAAAATTCAGCACCTTGCACCCTTAGAAAGTATGTATTTAGACCTATTTGGTTGGACCATTTCTACTGACCTGTAGACATGTAGTATGCGCCACAATGCATACTAGTGTGTTACGGTGCATTGTGATACACTCCATCGTGATACATTAAGTGTCTGCTGGTTTTTCAATTCAAGGTGCCATTCAAAATGTTGCTGTACCATGAATTAAAATGTGCATTTCACTGCATGTTACCAAAATGCATAGTTCTAAATGAGCGCTAAAGGAAACCTATAAGAGAACTTGCGATACGGCACTGCGTCCCTTTAATTGACAATTGCGCAGTCTTGCAACGTTGTACCCAAACAACATTTATGTCCTTTTTTCCCCCCACAAATAGAGCTTTCTTTTGGTGGTATTTGATTACCTCTGCGTTTTTTAATTTTTAAAGTGTAAACAAAAAAATTTTCAATTTTGAAAAACCCAATATGTTTTACTTTTTGTAATAATAAATATCCCCCAAAAAATGTAAAAAAAAAAAAAATGTCTTCCTCAGTTCTTTCTGTTATCTTTTTTTTTTGCAAAAAACCGCAATAAGCTTAAATTAATTGGTTTGCGCAAAAGTTATAGCGTCTACAAACTATGGGATAGATTTATTTAATTTTTTTACTAGTAATGACAGTGATCTGCAATTTTTAGTGGGACTGTGACATTGCGACGGACAGATCGGACACTTTTGACGCTTTTGGGACCATTGACATTAGACCATTGACATTTATACAGTGATTAGAGCTAAAAATAGCCACTGATTACTGTATAAATGTCACTGGCAGGGAACGTGTTTACACTAGAGAGCAATCAAGGGGTTAAGTGTGTCCTAGGGAGGTTTTTCTAACAGTATGGGGGCTGGGCTGACTGGAGGATGAGCGAGATCATTGTTCCTAATCACTAGGAACAGACAATCTCTCTCTCCTCCACTAACAGCACAGGGAGCTGTTTGTTTACATATTACTCATTCTGCCTGTTTTTGGAGACATTGACATCAAGTCCGCCGGACCCGCTGGTTGACCCCCCCCACAAATTGCTGTGTACGCGCCTGACGTACAATGACTGCAATTCGCGCAGGAGAGCCAACTTGCCGCAGCACAACTGCGGCGGGCGGTCGATAACTAGTTAAAGTGGTTGTAAACCTTAGAAATGAAATACGAACTAAGCATATCCCTCTATAGTGTGCAGTGTTGCCAACCGTCCGTATTTTTACGGACAGTTCGTAAAAACTGGCACTTTTGTCCCCCGTTCGTAAATGCCTGTGGTTGCGGGAATGTGCCAGTAAAAATAGCCGAGATCTGTTCGGCTTGGAACTGCGCATGCAGATTGGAGGCAGCGGGTGATGGTGGCTGCGGTGGCACCGCAGAGGGGGATGGAGACAGGGGGCAATGGAGGCAGCGGGAGATTGGAGGCAGGGGGTGTTAGTGGCAGGGGGTGATTGGAGGCAGGGGGTGTTGGTGGCACTGCAGAGGGGGATGGTGGCACCGCAAAGGGTGGGGGATGGAGACGGGGTTGTTGGTGGCACCACAGAGGAGGATGGAGGCAGGGGACGATGGAGGCAGGGGGTGATTGGAGGCAGGGGGCCTGGGGGAGATTGGAGGCAGGGAGAGATTGGAGGCAGGGGTAGATTGTGGCACCGCAGAGGAGGGTGAAGGCAGGGGGTGTTGGTGGCAGAGGGGGATGGAGGCAGGGGGTGATGTGACTAAATAATTTTTCCCTTATTATATCGAAAATAACAAAAATATTTTTTTTTACCTTAATATCTACCTTAAATCACATTGCTATTTGCCTAGTGTACTTGTTTGTAGCCTAAATACTGAAATTTGCACCTGAAAATTAAGTTTAATAACTTTTGTGAAATGCCAGTAAAAATGTGGCTGCGCCAGTAAATTTCGGGTGTCGTGCCAGTAAATTTCAATCTGGTAGGTTGGCAACACTGATAGTGTGTACTTGTCCCAGTTAAAAGCACTAAGTGTCATTTCTGCCTGCTGCTTTGTTCCTCTGATATCACCATGAACCACTTCTGACAATTTTTCCTGACACCAAGAGAAAAAAGGTGACAGGGGAGGGATCTCCAGCAGTTGACAGCCTTAGCTCTGTATCTGTGAGCTGCGTGAAGAGGGGTGTGTCTCTTCCCTCCAATCAGCTCTCAGACCTCTCCTCACTGAGCTCTACAAAGTGTAACTTCAGCTCTCCGCACCCTTTTTTCTGAACTCTCATACAAGCTTTCAAATCCAGGACTTTTAATAAATTTAGAGGAGAGAGGTCTGCAGATAGGCAGGTACAACGTATGTAGGAGCAGCAGGTCGGCTCGGCTGGGCGAGATCACGTAGCTATACTTCATCTCGCCGTTCAGCCAATAGGTGTTTACACCCTATTGGTGTAAACACACAGCTCCCGGTCCTGTCAGGGGGGGAAATGACCTATCGTCTGTTCATACAATGTATGAACAGCGATTTGTCATTTACCCATGTCAGTCCCACCCCCCCTTCAGTTAGAACACACCCAGGGAACATGATTAACCCCTTCTTCTCCCCCTAGTGTTAACCCCTTCACTGCCAGTGGCATTTTTATAGTAATCAATGCATTTTTATAGCACTGATCGCTATAAAAATGCCAATGGTCCCAAAAATGTGTCAAAAGTGTCCGCCATAATGTCGCAGTACCGATAAAAATCGCTGATCGCCGACATTACTAGTAAAAAAAAACCAAACTGAGGAAAAAAAATTTTTTTTATATATTTTTGGGGGATATTTATTATAGCAAAAAGTAAAAAAAGTTTTTTTTTTTCGAAATTGACGCTCTATTTTTGTTTATAGAGCAAAAACTAAAAACCGCAGAGATGATCAAATACCACCAAATGAAAGCTCTATTTGTGGGGAAAAAAAGGACGCCAATTTTGTTTGGGAACCACGTCGCATGACCGCGCAATTGTCAGTTAAAGCGACGCAGTGCCGAATCGCAAAAAGTGGCCCGGTCATTGACCAGCAATATGGTCCGGGGCTGAAGTGGTTAATGTCTGTGTATCACCAGAGGCCACTCACTTCACTGGGTCTATGTGGGGGTTTATAACCACTTTAAGTCTACTTGCAGCTTAGTTCTCTCTCATTTCAATACTCTGGGTCACTAACACGCAAAGATGGAAAATCACAGCATTTTGATAACCAATCCAATACATCTTGTCACTTTTAAGCAGTATAAAGAGAAGAGTTTTTTTTATTCTTGTAGTGAATATTTTCATATGATGTGTATAACATGATTTCATTGATTTGATATCGGTTTGGCAGAGGGCAAATAACTAGTAACCCTTATTCCTTCTGTCACAGGTCCTGTATGATGCCTGCGGATTTCTGGAGAAGAACAGAGACACTCTGCCTGCTGATATTGTGGTTGTGCTGAGGACATCAGAAAATAAGCTTCTTCAGCAGCTCTTCTCAAGCCCGCTGACAAAAACAGGTATTTCCCCTCTGTTTAGGTGTCCCTGCGCCCCCCGTTCTGACTTCCACTATATAGAAAACAGGCAGCTGTGAATATAATGTTTCATAGTAAATTACCTAATTGCAATCATTTCATACTGGACCCAATTGCCCCCATAGCAAGCGGCAGAGGTGCAGCTCGAAACTTGTGGGTCCTGATCCATAAGTTGACCTGGTACCCCCCACTACCACCCGCCACTTCCACTGTGCCAATATACTCCCACTGTGTGCCAAGATACTCAGAAAGCCTAAAGAGTTATTTTAGATCTTTACTTAGTGAGCGGGTAATTCAAAAGATTTTGAGGAAACTGTCCACATTTTGACATACCTCTCTAATTGTTTTGCATACCTTGGTGCAGGGGTAGGCAACCTGTGAGAGGTGGAGATCTACCTGAACGACATGACAGAGATCAAAGATCACTTTTTAAAAAATTAAGGTCTAACTAAATAGTAAGGAAAACTTAGAAAAAACAACTGTCACTATAAAAATATAAACTTAGCCTACCTTAAGAGTGGACAGTGTTGTTAGGGCAGTGGACGTTATCAGAAAATCAGTGGACAGTGTCAGTCAGTGGAGCAGTGGATGGTGTCAGTAGGGAAGAGGTTGGTGTCAATAGGACAGTGAATGGTGTCAGTAACTCAATGGCGTTGCTAGGGCGGGGCGGGGGGTGCCGTCCGCACCCGGGTGCCACCCACTACAGGGGTGACACCATCCCGAGGGTGACAGAAGAGAAGCCCTGGCATTTTTTTTTTCAGCGCTGCGGCCGCTCCTGGCCTGTGTTCTCCTACTCCTCCTCCCATCTGTCTCTCATTACGGTGTGCTGCACAAGCCTGTCACGATCGACCTGGGTGGCTGCACACTGTCTTCTCCTCTCCAGCCGCCGCCGGGGTGTCCGTGTACCTGAGACGTCCGAGCTGGTGCGGTAACGGGGGGGGGGGGGGGTCGGCTTGCGATGGGGGGGGGGGAATTACTAATAGAGGGGGTGCTTTGTCCTGGGGGGGTCTGTACTAATGGAGGGGGGTGCTATGTCCTGGGGGGTATGTACTAATGGAGGGGGGTGCTATGTCTTGGGGGGGGTCTGTAATATTGCAGGGGGTGCTATGTCCTGGGGGGATCTGTACTAATGGAGGAGGTTCTTTGTACTGGGGGGTCTGTACTAATGGAGGGGGGTGCCATGTTCTGGGGGGTCTTTACTAATGGAGGGGGGTTCTTTGTCATTGGGGGTTCTGTACTAATGGAGAGGGGTGTTTTGTCCTGGGGGAGGTCTATACTTGGAAGGGGGTCTGTACTGATCGAGGGTGGTTTATACTTAGTGGCGGGGGTCTGTACTGAGGGAGGACTATAATTGGTGAAGGGGGGTCTGTACTGATGGAGGGGGGTCTATACTTAGTGGAGGGGGGTCTACTGAAGCAGGGGGACGGTACTAAGGGGTGACTATAGTTGGTGTAGGGGGTGACACCATGTTTTACCACACCGGGTGACACCAACCATAGTGACGCCACTGCAGTCAGTAAATGAGTGGACAGTGTCAGTATAGCAGTGAACTCCAATGCGCTGGAATTGCATAGGGGAAAGCTGCCAAATGCAGCCCAATGCATATGGTATAAATGGCCCCTTACAGGGGTCAAGTCCTGGGGAAAAAAGTGTGGGAACTCACCCAAGATTCCCCACCCGCCTCAAAAAAATTTAAATTGCATGTGTGTGTTTTATGTACTACTTTTTTTTAACAAATAAACTTCCCTCAGTCTGCACAACTACTCCCCCCCATCCCCCAGTCTGCACAACTACTCCCCCCATCCCCCAGTCTGCACAACTACTCCCCCCATCCCCCAGTCTGCACAACTACTCCCCCCCATCCCCCAGTCTGCACAACTACTCCCCCCATCCCCCAGTCTGCACAACTACTCCCCCCATCCCCCAGTCTGCACAACTACTCCCCCCACCCCCCAGTCTGCACAACTACTCCCCCCATCCCCCAGTCTGCACAACTACTCCCCCCATCCCCCAGTCTGCACAACTACTCCCCCCATCCCCCAGTCTGCACAACTACTCCCCCCATCCCCCAGTCTGCACAACTACTCCCCCCATCCCCCAGTCTGCACAACTACTCCCCCCATCCCCCAGTCTGCACAATTACTCCCCCCATCCCCCAGTCTGCACAATTACTCCCCCCATCCCCCAGTCTGCACATTTACTCCCCCCATCCCCCAGTCTGCACAATTACTCCCCCCATCCCCCAGTCTGCACAATTACTCCCCCCCATCCCCCAGTCTGCACAATTACTGCCCCCATCCCCCAGTCTGCACAATTACTCCCCCCATCCCCCAGTCTGCACAATTACTCCCCCCATCCCCCAGTCTGCACAATTACTCCCCCCCCATCCCCCAGTCTGCACAATTACTCCCCCCATCCCCCAGTCTGCACAATTACTCCCCCCATCCCCCAGTCTGCACAATTACTCCCCCCATCCCCCAGTCTGCACAATTACTCCCCCCCCATCCCCCAGTCTGCACAACTACTCCCCCCATCCCCCAGTCTGCACAATTACTCCCCCCATCCCCCAGTCTGCACAATTACTCCCCCCCATCCCCCAGTCTGCACAATTACTCCCCCCATCCCCCAGTCTGCACAATTACTCCCCCCATCCCCCAGTCTGCACAATTACCCCCCAATCTGCACAATTACCCCCTTCCCCCAGTCTTCACAATTACCCCCCTTCCCCCAGTCTGCACAATTACCCCCCATCCCTCACAATTACTCCCTCAGTCTGCACAATTACCGCAACGCGCCCCCCCCCCCCCCAGTTTGCACGGGGAAGAAATGAGAGAGAAGCAGAGGCAAAGAAAAAATAATTCAGGGGGGAGAGGGGGTTTTGCAGATAGCTCACGTACCTTACAACTCTGGTTAGTCATATAAGTCCATGCTGGAGGCTCCATGCAGGCTGGACTGTGGGCGGAAACAAAGGGGAGGAGGAATTTGGATTGGACAGACGGCCGAGTGGGGGATGAGCTAGGAAGACAAGCAGATACAGCCCGACTCGTGTGTGAAACAAACAAGGAGAGGGAGGATGGAAGGGAGCATTATGGCACTTTGGCGCCCCACCTCTGCAGGTGCTAGGATGAACTGCACCCCATCACTAGAGCCGAGACTTTGTTACGGCAGCCGCTGGAGGAGGAGGAATAGGCGGACCGAGGGAGGGGAGGACGGACGTGCCCCGGTTACTATGGGAACGACGTTCCTGCTGTGGAAAAGGTATAGGAACGTCGTTCCCATGCGTTCCCGCAGGACTCGAGCCCTGGCCCCTTAACATGATTGTTCATAGTCTGGTGCAGTTCTGGTTGTTTTTATATATACATATATATTCATCCCCGGAAGGATTTACCCCCTTCCTGACCAAGCCCTTTTTGCGTTTCTGCACTGCATCGCTTTAACTGACAATTGTGCGATGTTGTACCCAAACAAAATTGACGTCATTTTTTTCCCACAAATAGAGCTTTCCTTTGGTGATATTTGATCACCACTGCGGTTTTTATTTTTTGCGCTATAAAGAAAAAAAGAGCGACAATTTTGTAAAAAAAATGCTATAATAAATATCCCCAAAAAGTATATAAAAAAACAAATGTATTCCTCAGTTTAGGCCAATATGTATTCTTCTACATATTGGCCCAGATTCAAGAAGCACTTGCGCCCGCGCAACCATAGGTTGCGCGGCGCAAGGGCTTACTTGCTCCGGTGTAACGAGTGCTCCTGATTCAGGAACCTCGTTACACCGACTGCAGCCTAGGATGTGACAGACATAAGCCTCCTTATGCCTTCACATCCCAGGCTGCATTCTTGCGTTGGCCGCTAGGGGGCGCGGCCTTTGTGATCGGCGTATAGTATGCAAATTGCATACTACCACCGATTCACAAAAGTTGCGCGGGCCCTGCGCACGCAAGGTACGGAGTTTCCGTACGGCGACTTTAGCATAAGGCTGCTCCTGCTAATAGCAGGCGCAACCAATGCTAAAGTATAGCTGCGCTTCCCGCTCGCGACGTTCAAATTTTATGTCGTTTACGTAAGTGAACCGTGAATGGCGCTCGACGCCATTCACGTTCACTTAGAAGCAAATGACGTCCTTGCGACGTCATTTGCCGCAATGCACGTCGGGAAAGTTTCCCGACGGAGCATGCGCTGTTCGCTCGGCGCGGGAGCGCGCCTAATTTAAATGATTCCCGCCCCCGGCGGGATCATTTACATTAGGCAGCCTTACGCACGGCTGATTAACATATCGCCCGCGCAATTTACGGAGCAATTGCTCCGTGAATCGCGGGCAAAGCGCAATATTTGCGTGGGCGCAGAGAAAAATTTTTGCTCTTTGCCCACGCAAATATTGCGCGATTCTACCTGAATCTGGGCCATTGTTGGTAAAAAATATCACAATAAGCTTATATTGATTAGTTTGCGCAAAAGTTATTGCGTATACAAAATAGGCGATAGTTTTATGGCATTTTTATAAAAAAAAATGTATTAGTAATGGCGGCAGACACATTGGACACTTTTGACACATTTTTAGGATCATTGACATTTATAGAGCGATCAATGCTATAAAAATTCACTGATTACTGTATAAATGACACTGGTAGGGAAGGGGTTAACACTAGGGTGCGATCAAGGGGTTAACTGTGTGTTCCCTCACTGTGTTCTAACTGTGCGAGAATGGGATTAACTAGGGGAGGTGACAGATCGCTGTTTCTACTTTGTAGAAACACACACTCTGTCTTCTCTCCTCTGACAACAGGGATGTATGTGTTTACACACACAAGTCCCTGTGCTGGCTCTCGTGCATGTGATTGGCGGCTCTTAAAGGGGGACTTATCCCTAAGTGATTTTGCGCAGCCGTGCCACTTTGCCGATGTATATCGGCGTGAGCTGGTTGGCAAGTGGTTAAACCTACTATCTATGAATGCATCACAGCAAGGACAGTCACACAGTGGGGTTGATTTACTAGACTGTGCAATTTGCAAGTGCAGTTGCTCCAGAGCGTAGTAAATGATGTAAAGCTTCACTTTTGTAAAGAATACCCAATCGCATGCAAGGAAAAAAAATGACTTTTTTTCTTGCACATGATTAGATGATGGAAGTCAGCAGAGCTTCTGCTTATTTACTAATCTCTGGATCAACTGCTCTTGTAGAGTGCAACTGCGCTTTGCAAAGTGCACACACAGTCTATTTGACTTTAGTAAATCAACCCCTGTATGTCACCATTTACGTTTCACTCTGTGTGACATTCAATGTGAGTGCAATTAAGACATGTCCTAGGGAAGCAAAGTATACATTCTGGTATATCCTCTCAGTAGAATTGAGGGAGAATGTTGATGGTAGTTTCGAGTTGTATCCTGCAGGTGGCACCATTCGCCTCTTGTCTGCAGACAGCTCTGATAAATTCCTATTCAGTATGCCAATGTGGTTCACATTTCTCATTTATAAGCATGTGCTTCTGTGTTCAGTATATAACAAATGTGCTTTTTTTTGGTGATGCTCACTTTTGTTTTTCCCATCTGCTCTGACCTCATTTTAACATTGCTTACGTATGATACATTATAGTCAGGGACATAACATACCGTGTTTCCCCGAAAATAAGCCTGGGTCTTATTTTAATTTTGTTACCCAAAAACACACTAGGGCTTATTATCGGGGTAGGTCTTATTCTATCTTGTCTCCCCCCTGCCTCTCAGAAATCCCCTGTGGAAATTCCTAAAACTTACAGCACTGCATATTGCATTATGTGTATGTCTGGAATTCAAATTGTACAACATACCTTCTTAGTGCTGGGAACATCTGTAACCCTTGGAAGCTCTCTTCAAGCACTGCAGAGGGAGGGGGGCCCGATATCCCTCGCTGACAGCTTGCAGAAGAGATGATATCAGCTGATCGCTGCTCAGCTATTCTGTTGCCCGTCTGAGCCCTTATCTCAGCTTTAAGGAATGCAGAGGGAGGGGGGCCCGAAATTCCACCCGACAGCATTCAGAGAAGCAGATCGGCGTAACATCAGCTGATCGCTGCTCGGCATTTTCGTTGCCAGTCGGAGCCCTTATCTCAGCTCTAAGGAATGCAGAGGGAGGGGGGCCCGACATTCCACCCGACAGCATTCAGAGGAGCAGATCGGCGTAACATCAGCTGATCACTGCTCGGCATTTTCGTTGCCAGTCGGAGCCCTTATCTCAGCTCTAAGGAATGCAGAGGGAGGGGGGCCCGACATTCCTCCTGACAGCTTTTAGAAAAGCAGATCAGCGTAACATCAGCTGAGCGCTGCTTGGTGATTCCGTGGCCCGCCAAAAGTCTCTTCACATCTCTAAGGAATGCAGAGGGAGGAGAGACCGCGATCCCCGCTGGGAGGAGACTGGAAGATAACAGCGCGAGTACAGCTGAGAGCAGAGGGAGGTCAGCGCTATACCAAAAGGTACAACTACACTATACAATACAGTAATAGAGTGGACTCTAGTATTTCCCTGACACTTTAAACTAGGGCTTATTTTCAGGGTAGGGCTTATATTGCAGCCCTTCCTGAAAATCGGGGTAGGTCTTATTTTCGGGGTAGGTCTTACTTTCGGGGAAACACGGTAGTAGGATCTATGGCTGCAAATAGAGCTTTCATTATCCTGAATTGTGGTGAAAAGTCACCTTCCAACCCCAATTTCCAGGCACCCGTCTTGGTTTCAAGACCTATTTCTGGAAAAAGCTGTACTAACCCCTGTCTTTTAACTATGAGCCTTAACACCACAATGCAATTTAGGGCTGATCTATAATAAATTTGTCGTATGGAGAATTGCAGAGCCTGCGATTGCTTAGATCCCGTTCTGAAAATGCTAACTGATGAAATAAAGATAATTGCATTCTACTCTATGATAGGTAATTATAGAAAAAAAAATTCTACTGACCCTCTGTTTTCTTAGTCACATCCCAGCCTGGTGATTGGACAGTGAAGCCTCGTACACACGACCGTTTTCCTCGACAGAATCCATCAAGAAACTTAGTGGCAGAGCTTTTTTGCAGAGGAAAACGGTTGTGTGTATGTTTTTCATCGAGAAAACTGTTGAGGAACTCAACGAGAAAAAAAGAGAACAAGTTCTCTTTTTCCGCGACAGGAGTCTCAATTTCCTCGTCAGGCTGGTTTTCGTCGAGAAACGCGTTCCTGTGTATGCTAAGAAACCCGCGCATGCTCAGAATAAAATATGAGACGGGAGCGCACCTTCGGTAAAAGTAGCGTTTGTAATGGAGATAGCACATTTGTCACGCTGTAATAGACTGAAAAGTGCAAATCGTCTCTTACCAAACTTTTACTTAACACGCAGTAACATGAGATTAGTAAAAGCAGCCCCAAGGGTTGTGCCAGTGGAATCGAACTTCCCCTGCCATTGTATGTGTTGTACGTCACCGCGTTTGAGAATGAGGAGATTTGGTCTTGACCGTGTGTACGCAAAGCAAGCTTGTCAAGTTTCTCCACAAGCCCTAACAAGGAACTCGTCGATGTTTCATTTACGACGAGTTCCTCGGTCGTGTGTACGAGGCCTGAGAGAGTGGCTGCACATTACCGAGTTCATCTCTGTGTTCTTTCCTTCTGTAAGCAAGATCAGTATTGGCTCACAGGAATGGTACTATTAGTAGAAACCTGATGTCAGGACCGTTAAGGTAAGTACTCACCGAGACCGAGATGCCGAGGGTGGCTACCTTTGCGACTCTGTGCACCTCAACCTCTGGAGATGGAGACAGCGAGGAGGGGCACAAAGAGGCACCGGCTGCCGGCAGCGGAAGATGATTAGCTGGAAGTCACTGAAGCTATGATTCGGAGACACCAAGGGAGCTGTAGCAGATGAGGTGAAGATGCCGGTGCAAGTCAGAGTCCACGGGTTTGAGAGCCTGATCAGGTCAAGCAGGAAGTCCAGGAAACAAGCCGAATGGTCAGGCGTTCCAGAAGGTAGAGAGTCCAAAACGGGAAGCCAGGGATCAAAGGAATGGAGACGGAAGCGGGTCCAGTAAACAAGCCAGGAGGTCAAAGCGTAGGAGAAGGCAAAGAGTAGTCAAGTCCAAATCCGGGTCAAAACAGGTCAGAATACAGGCAATCTTCCAAGGTACTTCAGGTAAAGCTGACAACGAACCAGCAATTAGCAAGGAGGAAGGGGCTGGCTTAAATAGGCCGCTCAGGCCACTGATTGGTCCAAAGTAACAGCACCAGGCTCCAACGGACAGCAAGCAAAGTAACACTGGAGCAGTGGCTCAGAGGCAAAGAGCTGGACTTGTAATGGATAGGTCCTAGGTTCAATCCCACCCAGAGCCAACTGGGGAATGTGACCGTAAAGGGCAGTGCCCTGACACCTGAATGGCTCAAGACAGAATGGGGTACATTTATTAGTTGCACAGAGCCTTGAAAAAGTATTCGTACCCCTTGAAATTTTCCACATTTTGTCATGTTACAACCAACAACAAAAATGTATTTTATTGGGATTTTAGATGATGGACCAACACAAAGTGGCACATAATTGTCAAGTGGAGGGAAAATGATAAATGTTTTTTTTTTTTTGAGTTTTTACAAATCAATATGTGAAAAGTGTGGTGTTTTTGTTTTTGTTAATTATTGAGGGATAACAAATTGGATAGGGATGGGAGATTATGGGATGCCCATTCAACTTCAGAGCAAAGTTCAGGGACAACTCTTCCTATACTTAGTCTCTATATACAGTCTTTATATACAGCTCCTCTTCTTTCTCCAGCACACACTTGCTTACAGAACCGGAACACTGTGAATATCCAACAGTCACTCAGTTAGATGAAGCAATAGCCTATTACTAGGCCCAAGGTCCCCCCCCCCCCCCCCAAACTAGGGTTGAACCGTGAAGGACCACCAACAGCCTCCTGAGCACTCCATCTCCATCTTCCAATCCCGATTGCCCCTGCTGGCATGGCTCATACCTATTTATGAGGTGGCTTGCCCCCTTCAGACCTATTTTGTTGGGAATTTACAAATTATCCAAAGTAATGAATGCCACATCTAAACGAAACATAGCGAATACTAATGCATCCGAAGTTACGAATGATCAGAAGTAACGAATGCTGATCATAACGAAACATCCATTAAACGGAAAAAAAAAGAAAGAAAAAACAACGGTAGTGCACATGTCTAGCTCCTGTAGAGTGATAAAGCTTAGTACAATTTATTAAAACAATCTACATAAAGTACAAAAGTCGACTTTGGTCTCACAAGGATAGTTATTGACCATTCCTAATTGATGGCGTGTGACATCAATGCACATCCAACGCATTTCGTCCTACAGGTTTTTATTCAAAAGCCCTTTCAGTGTATTTCACTGTGTCCCCTGATGTTTTTCATTGGTTGAATGTTTGGCAACAGGTGAACAAGCTGTAGAGAATATTTAACTGCCTTGATAGGACCTGGTCTTAACTGTTTTTTTTTATTTCATTGCCGTACATACCGTATTTTCACCACCGCTTCCGGGTATGTAATGTGCGGGACTGGGCGTTCCTAATTGATTGACATCCTTTCGACCGGCGCATACAGCGGGTCACGGGTTGCCGAAAGAAGCCGAACGTCGGTGCGCAGGCGCCGTATAGAGCCGACTCGCAGTCCGGCTTCTTTCAGCAACTTGTGACACGCTGTATGCGCCAGTCGGAAGGATGCCAATCAATCAGGAACGCCCAGTCCTGCACATTACATACCCGGAAGTGACGGTGAAAATACGGTATGTACGGCAACGAAATAAAAAAAAACAGCTGATTGTCATTCTGACAACTCGGCTGAATGTAATGTTACATTTTTTTTTGGGGTGAACCCCCGCTTTAAGTAATTTGCATGGCATCCCACATCTGATATATTCGACTCTAGACAGGCTTAGAGGTTGGGCTGTATGAGGTCTAACCCTATCCAATTGTATTGGCCAAATGTTATTGGCTAGACTGAAGATTTTGGATTGAGAGACCGTTATTCCTTCTTTTTCTTGTGGCAATATTGTCAGATTGTTTCTAAACCTCTCCTATTCCTCTTAGTTGTAGAGCTAATGTTCTCATACAATTATATACCTATATGACTGGTCTATTGCTTTTTATCAAGGCTGTTCCAATGACCTTGTGAGAATAATTCACTGACATTCCTAATACAACCAATCTGTAGCCGGTGTCACATTTAAATTACAATATAATAGAAATAAATTCATTTCTTCGTAGAGAGGATTAACATTTTCTAGAGGAAGCAGAGCAGCACAGTTGTATAACACATACCGAATAGAAATTAAAAAACGAAAAAAAAAAGCATGGCAAAGGTAAAAGATTTTTACACTCCCAGCACCCATCAAATATCCAATATATTTTAATATAAGGAATATTTAACTGAGAAGTTTATGGGGAGTTTATAGACAGATTATACATTATTAAAGGCCAACTGTAGCCCAAAATATTGTATTCTGGTACTATATGGGGCTAATACATGCAATGGTAGTACTGAAGAGGTTTTAAATCGAAAACCAAAACTGTAATATATTGTAGCTTACCAGTCATTAGATGTGGTGGCTGCATTCGTTTTCCTTTTTAGGCAAAGCTTGGTACAGGCGGTCGCAGTGACCGCCAGCCATGAACGATCGTGGGCACGAGAGGCAGAACAGGGACGTGTGTGTGTAAACACACACATCCCAGTTCTGTTCTGAGAGGAGATGCAGATCGTGAGTTCCTACAAGCTGGGAACCACAATATGTCATCTCCTATAATGAGTCCCCTCCTCCTACAGTTAGAACACACAGTCAGGGAACACAATTAATCCCTTGATCGCCCCCTATAGTGTTAACTCCTTCCCTGTCAGTGACATTTACACAGTAATCAGTGCAGTTTTATAGCACTAATCGCTGGTCACAAAAATTTGTCAAAAGTGTCCGATGTGTCCACCATAATGTCGCAGTACCGATAAAAATCATAGATCGCCGCCATTACTAGTAAAAAAATAATAATAATAATTCCATAAATCTATCCTCTATTTTTTAGACGCTATAATTTTTGTGCAAACCAATCAAAAAAAAAGCTTATTGCGTTTCTTATTACCAAAAATATGTATAAGAATACATATCGGCCTAAACTGAGGAAAAAATTTGCTTTTTGGAAAAAAAATTGGGGATATTTATTATGGCAATAATAATATTTTTCAAATAGTCGCTGTTTATTTGTTTATAGAGCAAACAATAAAACTGCAGAGAAGATCAAATACCACCAAAAGAAAGCCCCATTTGTGGGGAAAAAAAAGGTCGATTTTGTTTGAGTACAGCGTCGCACGGCCGCGCAATTGTCAGGTAAAACGACGCGATTGCAAAAAATGTCACGGTCATTGAGCAGCCAAATCTTTTGGGGGGCTGAAGTGGTTAAACTCTGTTTTCACCTGGTGATCTGGCCAGAAATACACCTCTTGTATTAGACTCTTTCCACTCTGAATGAAGGTGCGCACATTTGGACAGCAACAAAGTTAATCTGGGGGGAGGGGAATGTTAGATGCACTAGCAGATTTAGATGAATTAACAAACCGAACCTCCAGCTAAAGCCTCAAACACACTAGTCATTTTTTTTTTCATTTAACTCAGCAAATAAAATGCGCTGATACCCCCATCTACACATTCGAGGTGGATGGGGGAATCACTCCCACTGTGAAATTGTGTTATCACCACGGGGAGCCTTCCCCACCATAAGAACACAATGATTAGTGTTGTTGGCTATAGCCAGTGGCACTGATAGTTTGAAAAAACACCTAACAGGGTAGTTGTACAGAAGTTGATGGATCGATCGACTTCTGTATTACCAGGGTGCCCAAACATGGATCGAAATGCGTACAGTCCCTGCTTAACCGACCAGATTTTGAGCTATATATAGCCAGGCTTAGCCCAGGTTTACACTGATGCGGGTTAGAATTTGTGCAAATTCAGCTGAACGTGCAAGATTTTAAAACCGGCAATGCAGTCCGACTTCGGGGGCGATTAACAGACACCTGTGTGGGTTCATGCACAGATGTCTATTCAAATTGCCCCCGAAGTGCAGAGACTACTTTTGGGAATCGGTGTGGCACTGCAAAGATTTGGATGTTGCCATTGGTAGGGGTACAATGTACCCCGTTAGCAATTCACATAGGGGGGGGCCGGCATCTGGGGGTCCCCTTTGTTAAAGGGGGCTTCCAGGTTCCGATAAGCCCCCCGCCCGCAGACCCCCACAACCACCGGGCAAGGGTTGTGGGGATGAGGCCCTTGTCCCCATCAACATGGGGACAGCCTCCCCATGTTGAGGGCATGTGGCCTGGTACGGTTCAGGAGGGGGGGGGCGCTCTCTCGTCCCCCCTCCCTCTTTTCCTGTGGCCTGCCATGTTACATGCTCGTATAAGGGTCTAGTATGGATTTTTGAGGGGAACCCCACGCCATTTTTTTTTATTGTGGCACAGGGTTCCCCTTAATTTCCATACCAGACCTGAAGGGCCTGATATGGAATGTGGCTTTTTTTTTTTTTTGGTTTAGAGTTCCCCTTAATATTCATACCAAACCCAAAGGGCCTGGAAATGGATTGGGGGGGAACCCCTGACGTTTTTTTTCAATGACTTTGATATGTATTGCCGGGACCCGACAATTCATGAATAGCCGCAAGTAGTTTTAAATGACTTTTTTTCCTTTTAGAAATTACATTTTGTGCAGGGACAGCTCTAAACACTGGAAACATGCACTACTTTACATGCATACTATAGACACCCCCCAGGTACGAAATTTAAAGGAATATATCACTTTTATTGTTTCACTTTAAGCATCATTAAAATCACTGCTCCCAAAAAAACTGATGTCCCCTGGGGCAGGACCCAGGTCCCCAAACACTTTTTATGACAATAACTTGCATATTAACCTTTAAAATTAGCACTTTTGATTTTTCATGTTCGTGTCCCGTAGACTTTAACAGTGTTCGAACAATTTTTTTGCCTGTTCGCATGTTCTGGTGCATGTCGAACCGGGGGTGTTCGGCCCATCCCTAGTCTCTAACAATCTCTTGTATCATGCTTGCAATCTCTGACCATCTCTTGTATTTTATCTATAGTCTCTAGCCATCGCCTGTATGATGTCCATAGTCTCTGACCATCTCTTATTTTATGCCTATAGTCTTTGACTATTTGGTTTTGTGTGTCTGCTGCCTCTGATTATAAATATTCACTGACTTTTATGTGCGTTTTCTTGGTGATGTCGGGGGCTGCACTTGAGCCCCCCCCCCCCATATTAAGAAAGTTGACCATCGCTGTTCTAAAGACCATTTCTAAATTATAGGATGTATGTGGGGGTGGGGTGTTTTGGGAGGGCTATAGCATTGATTTCAAATAGTTTGTAGTAATACTTCTGGTATGGTCTTTTAAATTATGGTTCCCACCATACAGCATTGCTTTTAGTTAACAATATTTTTCTCCCGTTCAGATCTCCTTTAAGGCGTGTGGCCACATTAAAATGTTCAGCATATTTTTATCTGCTGACTTAACCAAGCAAAATGGATAAAAGAGTGTGTGGGGTCACTTTGCCAGTTGTTGTTGTTGCCAAGCACTAGTGATGATCATGTAGTGCTATGGAACATTGCTTTTCATGCTCACATTCTCCACTCTTCTTATACTATCGGCCGTAAAATAACACCCTGCCGTCTGACCATCTGCAACTCTTTTTATTTTTGTGGGAATTTAACCAAGTGGCAAGATGAGCCAGTGATGAGCGCAGAACACAGCAGAGGTCTTTCTCTCATTTTCCAGCGATAGCAGAACACAATACATATATATGTGTCTATATGAATATATAGTAAAATCTGCAGGCTTTAATATAATAAATCTGCTTAATTGGTTTTAATGTAAATACAACACGCATATGTATATTATGAACAGGAACTGCGAGTATATCTATATAGAGAGTATTTGTTCTGGTTCCTTCTACATCAGAACAAAAGATGATCAGGACAGCCGCACTCCAATCCAACGTAACTTTAATGTAAAAAACTGGAAACAGGCACTACAAGTCACAGCAACGGAACCTAGGACAGCTGACGCGTTTCACACTAACTTCAGTGTTTACTCATAGCACTCCAATCCAAGTTACGTTGGATTGGAGTGCGGCTGTCCTGATCATCTTTTGTTCTTATTTGCCATGTGCATTGCTAGCACCCTCAGTTCCTGAGAAGAAGATTGCACCCAGCAATAGGGTGACCACATTTCCAAACTACAATTCAGGGACACATCCCTTCCCAAAAATCAGCTTGTGCTGTAACGAATCACAGCACAGTGATTGGACACAAGAGGCAGGATTTATGATTTCTCCAATCACAAACAGGGGGCAGGGATTGTGCTCCTCCAGGCATTCCCCTGCCAGGACAAGTACTGTCATTGAGTAAAACGGTGATGTGGCAGCCTTTTTTGGGGGCATCAGATTGGCCCAGGGGGGTGGCTGTGTCAGTTTCATTCCAGGACACTGTATTGTCCTGGAAAGAAGGTGCCTGAGACAGACCTGCAAAATGCGGGACTGTCCCGGGCAATCCGGGACACACGGTCACCCTACCCAGCAAGACCTGCCTGGAGCGGCAATCTCTGTCTCTCCTTCTACTTCAGGTTTTGACCTGACTCAAAAATATTGTATTTTTTGTGCATGTTATTTTTATTAAACATGTAATTTAAATTACAAGCCTGTTGATACTTATTGGTTGGTTGGCAGAAGACTTCTACAGGGCTTGAAACAAGAACAAAAGCAGATGTATTTATTTTTTTTGCCCATGGAAGTCAACATTTATTTTAAATAGAACATAAATGGATTTAATGTCTACTTTCACAGTGCCCGGAGGTGGCCCTCAGTTCAGGTCTGGAACACAGAGACCACACACTAAATCCCAATGGTTACAGGAGGCTTTGGTGCCACAGTCCAGCACTAAGCCCAGAAACTGAAATGATCAGCTCCAGGGTTTGCTAACCTGCCATAGAGTACTCTGTAGCAGAACACAACACTTGTGTTTCCTGTTTAAAGGGGAAGTGCTATGACATCATCAGCACTTCCTTTCACTCCAGCATGCACGTTTATATAGTGAAAGAGCTAATCAAGATCTTCCGGCAAACAGCAAACAATAGATCACTATTATAAGTGTTCTGTTGCTGCAGGGTTGCCTAAGAAAAAAATTATACAAAAAAAAAAGAATCAAATCTAATAAATCATTTATATTTAAATTAAAAATTCCCTCTTCCCTTTAATTCTCAGGTCTTAACAAATATTTTGGATGCTCTGGATGATATTTGCTTTTACTGTCTGAGTGTCAAACGTTAGTGAACGCAGTGACATTCGGAATTTTAATGATCACAAACCTATGAAAATGTTGCTGTTATGCAAATTTTTTCTGTCAAACCGAACTTGTTGTATCTTAATGTTACATTAACAATTTACAAAAACAGATTATTCTTTCTTGGGAGTGTTATCGTGTAATGCAAGTAAAAGAGCTCTCTTAAAATTAACATTTTTAACGTTAGCTAACCAGACAATTAGTTAGTCCAGGAAGGAGCTAAGTGGGAGAACTACTACACTGTAAAAAATAAATAAATCAGCAGTTCATCAAAAATAAAGGTAACTTGCTTTTATTTTTTTTATCACAATGCCATTCTAATAAATACAATTTGCAACGTTTTAAACCTCTGGACATTCATGGGCCATACTTGAGGTCCCCTATATTTACTTAGTTAGCCACTTCTAGATGATTAGAGATGCTTAATTCCTCTGGTTTTCATTGTGTACATGTTGTCAGGTTTAAATATGTAGTTTTTAGTGACCCAAGCTGGGGGAAGGGGTTAAGTCTGTGACGTTCAGTTCTCAGGCTTTTTGGTCCCAGTCAGACCAACTGTGCTATAAAAAGGGGGAAGGCTGAGGTCCAGGTGACGTTAGTCTTTGGTTTTTCGGTTCCCGCTCACGGCTCATGGTACTGGGACTGCTGTTCCCTGCAGTCTGCTAAAGGCTTCTGGGTTTTTGGAAGACATCCAAGCCATGGAGGTATGGAGTCATGGAGGTATGCCTGGGCAGCCACACTACAGTAGTTACTTTAGGGCGAAGCATGTTTTTCATTTTGAACTGTTATGCTGCAACTTGTTCAATAAATTTACATAAACCATTCTGAGCCTGGTCTAACGTTATTCAAAGGGAGGCATGATGGTTCTGGCATATCTAAAAAATCAGGGTCTGTAAAGCATTACAGAGTATGAAGCAACACCACTACAAAGGGTTAACTCTGCAAGACAAGGAAGAGGAGTGTAGTTCCTAAGAGTACCAAACACAAGTTCAAGACACCAAGAAACCAAAAATTAGGTGTGGTACCAAGTAAGGTGACAGGTCCTCTGGTAGTGAGGGGGTAGATGCTCTGGCTCCCTCCCTAGCGGTTGGTATCCAATAACAACTGGATCTGAACCCAAGTTACAGAGATCTTTGGCCTGGTCATGAGGTACAGAAAGGAAGGAGTTAATGGGTGCACACATGAGGTCCACGCTTTGTGCAATGTGGGACCCCATTCTGTTACTGATAATGAGGTAACAGAGGTATGCTGGACTGGTGCAGTGGGTTCAGGCTTAGCACGTCCTTCTTAATGTAACATACAAGTTACAGTGTGTGGTGACAGGGGACAGCATCTTTCAGAGGAATTCTGTATTTATGTTGCACTCATCTCTAAGTCAGGGAACTGCCTAATCGTTAGATTTTTTTACATGGCCACAGTCTCTGCCTGGTCTCTGGCATTAATGAGCACGCTGTGAGTGAAAGGAACCCCGCGTGCAGAGCCAAGGTGACCCGCCCACATACATAATATCCTATGCAATATCAGCTCTGGAGTCTGGTGAGGATCTTGAAATCCAAAATACATAGTAGGTGGTGGTAAGTTATAATTCTACTCTGGCATTGTATAACCCAACCTGGAGCAGGTGTTATATTGTATACATATTGTATAGATGTGTAGCACCCTGGTGTTTAAGCAGGGTTGCTCCTAAATTTACCTGGCAGTTATTGCTACCGTGGCAATTGTTGAGGATCAATTGATTTGACTCTAAGTCTGTAATTGCTGCACATCTCTTTTGTTGCTAGGTGGCCGGGTACCTGGTGTCATTAGATATGAGAAGGGCACTGCAAGATCAGATTATGGATATATGGGGTATCTCAGCCAATGGGCAGGGGTTTTCTTAAATCCCCTGGCCTGCTGGGAGAACCTATATATTTGGGTGGAGTCAGGTGATGAGTGTTCTGTACCACCTGGATGGCTGTCTGGGTGGATGTGTGTTGTACTGCCCAGGCTGTTAGGCCAGAAATTGGGCCTATCCCAGGAACATCTGGCTGCTAGGCTGTCTGAGGGCCTATCTAGAAGCAAGAAAGCAGCGCAGGGTTGGGATTGCGGCTTGCAATTCAACCAGAAATAATGGTTCTGCCAGCCGGAGAACCTGTTCTGGTCGGAGGTAGAGAGGAAGCTGTCACCACTAAGGGACCAACCACCTTATTACCAGGGACCACAGTGAGTAACTGAAGCAAGTACCACAGCAGTATTCTCACCAAACGGGGACGGTAAAGAATCTGGAAACTTCAGTGGGTATCAGGCCATGAACCCAGCCAGCGGAGGTGACGCTTGTGTGTCAAGTTTTGGACCAAGCAGGCCAGTGGGGTGAAGCTTGAGAGGTATCTTGAGTGCCAAGCTAGGGACCCAGCAAAGAATCAGGGGTGACGCGTGAGGAAAATGCCACTGTGAAGATTGGAGGAGCTCAAGGGATTCAATGTCAGTGAATCATCTAGTCTAGTGAGAGACTGTGAGCTCAGTGGGCTGAAGAACTACAAGAAGTGATTTTAGTGGAAGTGAAAGAACTGTTACGCTTTGTGTTAGGAATTATTAAAGACTGTTGCCGTAGGAGACAGCATTCCTACACATGTAGATGTGGTGTCCTGCTGAATGCCTTTCCCTGCATGGCTGTCCTCCTGTTGAGGACTCAGAGTCTGTCAATTAATCTTGCAACTACCTAAGGGCATCCTGACCCTAAACCGCTCTCCCAAAAGCTCTGTTAAGAGAAATAAAAATCTCTTTTGCATTCAAGAAGTGTCTGGCGCCCAATAACTTGAACTACCTTGCGCCCACTATGCCTCACAACCCACCATATTCAGAAGGATGTCAGCTATCTCTGGCCATGGAGGTTCTTATTAGACCAAAGGAGGCATGGGACCTTGCTACAGATGCTATCTGATAGCAAAGCACAAGGGGCAAAGGGTCTAGTTTTGTCTGATATTTCTGGGTATAACCAAGTTTTTTCTGGTTACATAAAGTACTTATTTTGAACAATATTAGAATTACTGTAGTACAAAGTCTCCACTTTGAGAGTTTGCGGCATGCTCACCATTTATCAGAAATGTTTTATTTCTGAGTTACATGTCTCCAGAAAGAGCTTCTCTTGCAATTCTACACTCTGCTGCTGGACGCCATGCGCACACTCCCTAGAAATGAGAAAAACCATTAGCTGCTTGCAGTTGGGTATCAGACACAGTGAGCTGTAAAAATCGCTTTTTAGACAGAAAAGCTTTGTGTATGTTCGGGAATCCAGTGACACAGAATGCTTTGCTGAAGACTTTATATACTCTGCATTTAACCCATTGGATGCATTTCGTGATTTGTGTACTATGTTTGCAGCTATAACTCAAGGCACACGCAGGCTCACTGTAATGCTGTAAGAGGGCACAGACTACATTTTTAGTGATTGAGTGTAAATGCTAAAGCATTAAAGGGGTTGTAAAGGTACATGGTTTTTCACCCTAATGCATCCTATGCATTAAGGTGAAAAAACATTAGCGGTTCCCCAGCCCCCCCTTTACTTACCTGACCCCTCGAAAGTCCTGCGCCGTGAATGCGCTGGCTTCTCGGCCAGGCTTCTTGGCTCATTCATTGGTTGATTGAAAGCAGCACAGCCATTGGCTCCTCCTTCTGTCAATCAAATCAATGACGCAACGCACCAGGGCGGGGCAGAGAGCTATCTATAGCCGCCGGTTGTATCACGGGAGCGCGCCCACAAGCTAACCCCCTTGGGAGAGAGCTTCTCATGAAGGGGGTTAGCTGATGCGGGGAGGAGCCGAGACAGCCGCCGAGGGACCCCAGAAGACGTGGATCGGGACCACTCTGTGCAAAACGAGCTGCACAGTGGAGGTAAGCATGACATGTTGGTTATTTTTAAAAAAACGGGAACCTTTAGTGTCCCTTTAAATAAATTTTCAGACCATTGTGCGCTTACATTAGAAACAATTTTAATCTTTTCTGCATCATGTTAGACGAGCACACATCTATGCCATGGGTATGTATTCCATGTACAACTTACCTTCTGCTGTCATTTTTACAGAAGCTAGATTTTGTGAAACTATCAGATGTGTGATTTATTTGCAGCTATCCTATTTTTATTAAAGTATAACTCTACTTTTGTTGGGATTATAACACAAACCCCTAGATGATCTGTGCACATTGCATTAACTTTGTTGCAGATTACTACCTTTTCCTGTTTTAAAGACCTTTCCTGTCTGATTCCTGAATGGGAGAGTCGGTGTTCAATTTAGTCACCTGGTGCATGCTTAGTTTTCGGATAAAAAGAGTTGCAGGGTCTGCATTCCTTTAGAAGTAGATAACTCTAGTATTTCACCAAAAACGATTTTCCAACCCAACCTGTATCATAGTGCAGATGTCTGGGAGAATCAGTGAGTCAATCACGCAAGCAGGAAATTACATTTCTGGAGCCTTTCTATACACCAAAATGTACAATGGTGTACAAAACACCTTACAGGCAGCTACAGATTGAAATGAAACGTAACTTTTAATAATTTTAACCACTTTAGCCCCGGGCCTGTTTTTCAGAGTCGGTGTTTACGAGACAAAACCATTTTTTTTTGCTAGAAAACTACTTAAAACCCCCAAACATTATATATATTTTTTTCTAACACCCTAGAGAATAAAATGGAAGTCATTGCAATACTTTTTGTCACACCGTATTTGCGCAGCGGTCTTACAAGCGCACTTTTTTTGGAAAAAATTCACTTTTTTAAATGAAAAAATAAGACAACAATAAATTTGGCCCAATTTTTTTATATATTGTGAAAGATAATGTTATGCCGAGTAAAATGATACCCAACATGTCACGCTTAAAAATTGCGCCCGCTCGTGGCATGGCGTCAAACTTTTACCCTTAAAAATCTTGATAGGCGACGTTTAAAAAATTCTACAGGTTGCATTTTTTGAGCTACAGAGTAGGCCTAAGGCTAAAATTAATGCTCTCGCTCTAACGATCGCGGCGATACCTCACTTGTGTGGTTTGAATACCGTTTTCATATGTCGGCGCTACTCGCGTATACGTTCGCTTCTACGCACGAGCTCGTCGGGACGGGGCGCTTTAAAAAAATTTTTTTTTGCTTTTCGCATTTATTTTTATTTATTTTAGAATTTTTAACACTGAAAAAAAAAAAAAAAAATGATCACTTTTATTCCTATTACAAGGAATGTAAACATCCCTTGTAATAGAAAAAAGCATGACAGGTCCTCTTAAATATGAGATCTGGGGTCAAAAAGACCTCAGATCTCATATTTGGGCTTAAATGCAAAAAAAAAAAAAAATTGGGAAATGTCATTTTTTTAAATGACAAAAAAAAAAAATGTTTCTTTAAGACGCTGGGCGGGACTGACGTTTTGACGTCACTTCCGCCCAGCGGAGCTATGGGGACGGGCGAAGGAGATTTTTCCTTCAGTCTCGTCCCCGCTCAGCTGCCGGATGGTCGCGATCTCCTCCGCCGCTACCGACGGCTACGGTAAGCGGCGGAGGGCGCGCGAGAGCGGCGGGAGGGGGGGGCCCCTCTCCCGCCACCGATAACGGCGATCTCGCGGCGAATTCGCCGCGGAGACCGCCGTTATCGTTAACACGGCCGCCCACAGAAGAGATGAATATCTCGATTGTGGCAGCAGCTGCTACCGTTACCGAGATATTCATCTCTAAAGTGAGGACGTATAACGACGGTGGGCGGTCGGCAAGTAGTTAAACAATGTATAATTTTGTAGCAACTGTGTAGCAATTTCACAAGCTGTATTAATTTTTTGCAAACCCTAATGCCACGTGCACACGACCGTTTTTCATGACAACAAAAATGCAATTTTTTTA
The DNA here is from genome assembly GCF_905171775.1 of Rana temporaria. Taxonomy (NCBI): domain Eukaryota; kingdom Metazoa; phylum Chordata; class Amphibia; order Anura; family Ranidae; genus Rana; species Rana temporaria. The sequence goes on along the minus strand of NC_053494.1, from coordinate 168,604,407 downwards.
AATTGGTCATTAAAAACGATCGTGTGTAGGCTCTAGAGCATTTTTCTCGACGTGAAAAATGGGCATTAAAAATTTAGAACATGCTCTATTTTTCCTCTACGTTTTTCACGTTGTCGTTTTAACGACGGGGGGGAAAACGCGCATGCTCAGAAGCAAGTTATGAGAAGGGAAATTTGCATAATCAAGCCCAAAGGGTGGCGCCATTCGAATGGAACTTCCCCTTTATAGTGCCGTCGTACGTGTTGTACGTCACCGTGCTTTGCTCAAGCAACTTTTTTTTCATGATCGTGTGTATGCAAGGCAGGCTTGACAAGAATCACGTCGAGAAAAACTTTGTTTTTTTCCATGACATTAAAACAGTTGTGTGTACGCAGCATTAGATATACCTAACAAAGTGAATGGCCTCATGCCTGCATACTTAGATGTGCCTGTTTAATCATCAACCATGTGAGTTGCTAAAGGTCTACAGTATATTCACCTTAGTGAGCTTCACCCCTCACTATAGGTATTTCAGCCGCCTTATGGATACCAATGAAGAAAATCACCGCAAACATATATTCTTAGGAACCTCAAACCCGGTCATAGCGTACCAATGAGAAGAGAAAAAAACAAATTGAGCAGAATCCAGTACAAGCATAAGGCCTCGTACACACAACCGAGGAACTCAACGTAAATGAAACATCGTTTTCCTCGACGAGTTCCTTGTCAGGCTTGTGGAGAAACTTGACAAGCTTGCTTTGCGTACACACGGTCAAGACCAAATCTCCTCATTCTCAAACGCGGTGGCGTACAACACATACAACGGCAGGGGAAGTTTGATTCCACTGGCACAACCCCTGGGGCTGCTTTGCTAATCTCATGTTACTGCGTGTTAAGTAAAAGTTTGGTAAGAGACAATTTGCACTTTTCAGACTGTTACAGCGTGAAAAATGTGTTATCTCCATTACAAACACTACTTTTACCGAAGGTGCGGTTACCGTCTCATACTTTATTCTGAGCATGCGCGGGTTTCTTAGCATACACACAAATGTGTTTCTCGTCGAAAACCAGCCCGACGAGGAACACGACGAGGAAATTGAAACTCCTGTCGAGGAAAAAGAGAACTTGTTCTCTTTTTTTCTCGTCAAGTTCCTCGACAGTTTCCTCGATGCAAAACATACACACGACCGTTTTCCTTGGCAAAAAATCTCTGCCACCAAGTTTCTTGATGGATTCTGTCGAGAAAAACGGTCGTGTGTACGAGGCCTAAGAGTTTAATAAAATTCTTACTTACAGCAGAGAAGTTAAAACAGGCATTGGAAAAAATTGTTGATCAAACCACATAAAAAAATACATACCTAAACTCCAACTCTTAAGCTGCAGATTTAAAAAATATAATGAAAATTACTTTTGAAACGATACTATTGTGGTAAAGCTTATATTAGATTTTAGTGATTAGGTTTACATACATTTTAGCTAAAAAGTGAGCACACTTTGGGTTTCTCTGCCAATGCAGTTGGTGACAGAAATCAGTATTAGGGATAGGGAATTGATGACTGTGTCTGGCATACCAAAAATGGCTTCTTTAGCTATAACTGCCATGTTTCACCAATGTATCACCTGAGCACTGAATTGATCTAATTTCCCCTTATTATTAGGATACAATGGTAAAGGTTTCATTTAGGTTTTATTTGCATTTTTTTGCTCAACATTAATACAACTGTAGTAGAATCACAATAGGTCAAACTTAATTGTTTTAATTTTTTTCAACTTTACTTTCTATTTGCAACAGCTCTTATATAACTCGCACAATCAGGCACAAATTTTACGGTACTTTGCACACGTCTAAATATTCAGCATTGCAGAGTGTTAACATACCCCATTTAAATAAATTCATATCTAATCTAAGGACTGTTATGGCAAGGTGTGCAGTACATCTGCATAATTCTATTGTTTATTCATGTTTTAAATCCGTTTGAAACGTGTTAAAGTGCTTCCTATTCATTATAAAAATCCTGCCACCCAAGAATTAGGACTTTGATGTCACCAATCCTGCTTCAAAGGCTTCTCACAATGCTATTAATCACAGTGTAGCCTCTGAAGCTATAGCCAGGGAAAACATTTGGACTTCTTATGTTAAACTTCTTACAAACTTTAGAATATACTTGGATATCTAACAGATGAATTCGGCACATCACTTCCTCTGCAGGGTAAGGTCACTCATATTTCTGTAAACAGTTATTTCACCAGGAGATTTGTGATACGGCTTGGGGTGGAGTAAATGGCAGAAGGCAACACAAACACCAAGCTTTATTTAAAGGAGAACTCCAGATACATTTAAACATTTTAGTTCAGTCAATGAACGCTGATCAATCTAAATGTTTACAGTGCTCCATATTTGTGATGTGATTTACATTCTTGTCATCCTTAGCACATCAATTAAAATTTTACATGAGATTGTCTGCACCTGCTTCTAAACTATGAGGGAAGAGTAATGCTGCGTACACATGATCGAAAATTACGACCAGAAAACCGTGGATTTTTTTCAGACAGAATTTTGGCTCAAACTTGTCTTGCATACACACGGTCACACCAAATTACGACCGTCAAGAACGCGGTGATGTACAACACTACGACGAGCTGAGAAAAATTAAGTTCAATGCTTCCGAGCATGCGTCGACTTGATTACGAGCATGCATAGGATTTATCTCCGTCGGAATTGCATACAGACGATCGACATTTCCAACAAGAACTTTTCCTGTCGGAAAAATTGAGAACCAGCTCTCAAATTTTTCTTGGCGGAAATTCCGACAGAAAAATTCAGTTGGAGCCTACACACGGTCGTAATTTCCGACCAAAAGCTCACATCAGACTTTTCTTGTTGGAATTTCCAGACGTGTGTATCAGGGGTCAAGTTCTGGGGAAAAAAGTGTGGGAACTCCCACCCAAGATCCACTCCCCCACCAAAAAAAAAAAAATGATACGCTTATACTGTATGCATAATTACTAAACCGCATGTTCTTTCTAAATCCCGCGATAACCTCCGCAATGTCTCCTGGGAACAATGACAAAAGCTCCCAGGAGACATTGCGGCATCGAGGAAGTGACGGAATACCCACACACTACCCGATGAATCCATATACAGGAAGCGGCCAGTAACATAAAGGATTACTAAGGTTCACCTGCCCCTAACAGTGACTCGAGCTGGGCATCGCCGCTTAGTGAAGGATTGGCACGGGTGGCTCGGCTGCTCTCAGCTGCTCTAGTCCTGCAAAGGGAACTGCATTCCTGCTGTGAAAAAAGTGCAGAAACTCCGTTCCCACGCGTTCCCGCAGGACTTGAGCCCTGGTGTGTATGCAGCATAAGACTTTGCAGTGCCTCTGGGGTTTCAGTAACTCTAATTCTGACTGTCTCCTGTTTTAAGAAGAGTGTAATATTAACCTTCTATGATATCATTGTTATTATTAAACTGCTAATATTATGATAGACAAAAAGACATTGAGAGGTGCCTAAATGTACCAATAGATATTTGCTATAACATTTTGAGAGCTTCAAATTCCAGGGCACACTCTTATGGAGATATCAACTTTATCTTCTGAAGTTAAGATTAGGCCCACCCCTTCCACTTCCTGTGCTTCACTATAGGCCCATAACAATGATGGGCATCCTTTCTGTTCAGAAGTGTCTGACTGGACGTAGAAAGAGAAGACTTGCCCAGTAGAGCACTCTGGGATTCAAAGGTCCCAGGGTGCTCCAGCAGATTTCTTGAACATAGATCCCCCCTTCCAAACCCACCTCCATGACTTCTTCCGAGTCTCTCCCATCCTCTGGAATTCCCGACTCCAATCTGTCTCACTATCTCCAACTCTATCCACTTTCAGGTTATCCCTGGAAACTTTTCTCTTCAGAGAAGCCTATCCTGCCTCCACCTTATAACTGTACTTTCATTTTCTTCATCAGTTCATCCCCCACAGTTATTACCTTTTGTATCACTAGATCCTCCCTCTTAGATTGTAAACTTTAACGAGCAGGACTCTGATTCCTCCTGTATTATATTGTATTGTAACTGTACTGTCTGCCCTCATGTTGTAAAGCGCTGTGCAAACTGTTGGCGCTATATAAATCCTGTAAAATAATAATAAGAATAATATCTTGGCAGGAGGGTTCTTAAGGTGATCTGTATACCTTCAAGTTCAATAAATGAATGCCTGGTGATATAGTGTTTGGAAGGATTTTACACTTATAATTCATAGAAACATGCATACAATTTCTAAAAATTACAATCATTTAATTCAGCAATGTCCTAATTCTCAAGAATTATATCACTGTTAACATGAACTCCAATCAACAGAAATTCTCCTGTGTCCAGCACACAACTGTGTTTAACTCTGGGCTGAACTAGATGAACTTGTGTCTTTTTTCAACCAGACTAACTGTGTAACTATGTAATTTGTGAGACTTGGGGAAGTGCTAAACGCCGACTTGGGGAGTAGGACTGCGGGGCTATGATTGACTGTGATTGGTTTATAGCCCTACTCCCACACTGGCCTATAGCACCCGCCCCCTCCCTGGCATAAACAAATGTTGCTTCTTCTGTAGCCGCCTGTGACAAGCACAGCTACAGGGGAGATACAAAAGGGAGAACAGGAACAGCATTTCGCCCCTACCAGGCTATTTATTGGAGCCAAGTGGCAAAACTTGTTCTGGCACTGGGCTCTGGGATTCAGCGCGCATTCACGGGATGTCAGTATTAAATTAAGTTCTCAGAATTGTCCCACCAAATCTGGGACCACTGGGAGGTATGCATATGCTGTGGATTACAACTGCGGAACTTTTCCTAACCAATCGCTGTATGTTTGTTTTGTGTTTTAGTAAAAGAGCTGGATGAACAGTTCGAGCCAAGCATAGCTTTACCTAATCAGGGCACAGTGAAAAGCTGGTTGTTAAGCTGAATGAAAAAAAAAAAAAACATTGCCATCGATCGAAACTTTTTTAATACATTTATACAATTTTAATAACATTTTTTATAAAATCCATACCAGGCCCTTAGGGTCTGGTATGGATTTTAAGGCAAACCCCAAGGCAATTAAAAATTTTTTTTTCCGGTTTACAGTAGTATAGGTATTTCCCCCCCGGCTTCCGGGTAGTGAATCCCACGGGAGTGGGCGTTCCTATTCAGAGACCAAGTGATTGACGTATGACAAAAGCTCCCCCCCGGCGCATAATGCGCGTCACCAGTTTCCGAAAGAAGCCGAACTGCGAGTCGGCTCTATACGGCGCTATACGGCGCCTGCGCACCGACGTTCGGCTTTTTTCGGTAACTGGTGACGCGCCTTTTGCACCGGGGGGAAGCTTTTGTCATACGTCAATCACTTAGTCTCTGAATAGGAACGCCCACTCCCGCAGGATTCACTAGCCGGAAGCCGGGGAGGAAAATACCTATACTACGGTATGTAAACCGGAAAAAAAAAACAGCATACTGTACATGTCGGCAGTATGCTGGATTGAATGGTATATACTTGCTTTTAGGGTGAACCTCTGCTTTAAATCTATAACAGACCCTTATCCAAGCATGCACCCTGGCAGGTCAGGAAGGGGAGGATTAGCAAGCAGCCCCACCCCTCCTGAACCATACTAGGCCACATGCCCTCAACATGGAGGGGGGTGCTTTGGGGCAGGGGGGACAAGGGCATCTTCCCGGAGCAGTTTTTTTTTTAATTGCCGGAAATGGTATTGTATTGCCAAGAATTTAAATGTAATTTATTTTTCTTTATAAATGTCAGTTTTGCTGCAGCAGGTTCTATACACGGTATGCACCACTTTACAGGCATACTAAGGGGACCCCCAGTCACTATATTTATAGGGATTTTTACACTTTAAGCATTATTAAAATCACTGCTCCTGTAAAAACGATCTTTTAAAAATGTTTTTGCTTTGATACGTGTCCCTCAGGGCAGTATCCGGACCCCCATACCCTTTTTACGGCCAATAACTTGCATATAAGCCTTCAAAATGGGGACTTTTGATTTTTCAAATTCGGGTACTATTGACTTCAATTGGGTTCGGGTCCAAACTTCTGTGATATTCGAGAGATATTCGAGAGTCGTGGTGTGAACCAAACTTCTTCTTTTTCTTCTTCTTCGTCCTTGGCAGCCAATCAATTTATTTTTAAACTTGAACTGTAAAATGACAATTGGAAGCTGATTGGTTTCTATGAAAATTAAGAAATGCAACTTTTAAACACAATTATCATTGGAACAAGTTGGCTAATTGGCTTTTATACAGAATGATTCTTAATGTGTTTTTTGTTTTGTTTTTATGAGTTATGTGTAAACTTTAGATTGCAAGCTCCTGATGTCACAGAGACTCATGCTACAAAATGGATTAGGCCAATATTAATGAATAAAAAAAAATATTCATCCATTTGTTCTGCAGGTAACTTAGCTCAGTCTAGAGCACGAGTAACAGCAGCTTCGAGATCCCTACCACCTCAATTAAATGCTGGGCGTATTAAGGTCAGTATAATAGATAACACTGTCTTTTCTGTTTCAATACATTTTCTATAAAATATGTTTAGAGATATGGAGCAGCAAACACAATTCCATTAGAAAAAAGGGTGCTTATCCAGAGACTAAGGCCCTTTACACACGGCCGGGAATCCCATCAGGAAAAAATCGTTGGTTTTCCTGATGGAATTCCTGGCAAGCTTTTCTTGCCAAGCCGTGCATACAGACGGCCATTCAAAAGAACCGCCATCTACGACTACGACGAGCTGGCGCTTGCCACATTCAATGCCGTCGCCGCCATCTTGCTACACCCTACACTATGCCTTGCATGCTACCGCGCATGCGTCGAAGGTTTATCGAGCATGCGCGGGTTTACCTTCGGACAGATAAGCATACAGACGACTGTTTTTCTCGGCAGTAAACACTCTGCCGGGAATCCCGACGAGAAAAAAGAGAGCCAGGTTCTCTATTTTCCCGTCAGGATTCCCGGCTGTTTTCCTGATGGGGAAAATTGCTAGGGAGCATACACACGGCCAGGATTCCTGGCCAAATTCTCTCTTGGCAGTTTTCCTTCCTGGAAAACTGGTCGTGTGTACGAGTCTTAAGGCAAAAAATTTCAAACTAGCATTATAAAGATCCCCTTCTGTAGTCCACGCACCAACAATCAAAAAACAGACTGGGATATTGTTGCTGCAATGTTGTAACAAGCAAGCATGATAGAGAGTGAGCATAGAAAAATAAAGAGGGGAAAGACATACACAGGGTCAAGTTGAAAAGACAGTGGAGGGGAAAAGTCTACTGTGGGTGGATGTAAACAACTTGATGACCAATCAGATTATAAGAGCTAAAATTTAAAAGTGCTCAGATGGTCAACAGTGACTGGGCAAAGTCATTAACCACTTAAGACCCGGACCATAATGCAGCTAAAGGGCCTTGCCACTTTTTGCGATTCGGCACTGCGTCACTTTAACTGACAATTGCACGGTCATGCGACGTGGCTCCCAAACAAAATTGGCGTTTTTATTTTTTGCGCTATAAACAAAAATAGAGCGAAAAATCAATATTTTTTACTTGTTGCTATAATAAATATCCCCCAAAAATATATAAATTTATTTTTTTCTTAGTTTAGGCCGATACGTATTCTTCTAGCTATTTTTGGTAAAAAAATCGCAATAAGCGTTTATCAGTTGGTTTGCGCAAAATTTATAGCGTTTACAAAATAGGGAATAGTTTTATTGCATTTTTATTAATTATTTTTTATTTACTACTAATGGCGGCGATCAGCGTTTTTTTTCGTGACTGCGACATTATGGCGGACACTTTGGACAATTTTGACACATTTTTTGGGACCATTGTCATTTTCACAGCAAAAAATGCATTTAAAATGCATTGTTTATTGTGAAAATGACAATTGCAGTTTGGGAGTTAACCACAGAGGGCGCTGATGGGGTTATGTGTGACCTGAAGTGTGTTTACAACTGTAGGGGGGTGTGGCTGTAGGTATGACGTCATCGATTGTGTCCCCTTATAAAAAGGATGACACGATCGATGCTGCTACCACAGTGAAGAACGGGGAAGCCGTGTTTACACACGGCTCTCCCCGTTCTTCAGCTCCGGGGACCGATCGCGATCGGGTCCGCGAGTCCCGCGGTCACGGAGCATCGGACCGGGTCGCAGCTTCGGACCGGGTCGCGGGAGCGCGCCCCCGACCCACGGCTGGGTACTAGTACAGGACGTACCTGTACGTACATGTGCCCAGCTGTGCCATTCTGCCGACGTATATGTGCAGGAGGTGGTCCTTAAGTGGTTAAAGCGCTATTAAACCCCAAAAAAACAAAATGTTATATATTGCAGTTTACTTATTCTTAAATGTGCTGGCTGCATTGTTTTCTTTTTATTTTTTTTCCCTTTATTTCAACTGGTGATCCAGCCAGTAACACACTTCTTGTCTTAGGATGGCTGTATTCTGAATGAAGTAAGTTGTCGTAAAGTACACACTATTGGACAGCAGCATTGTCAGTCAGGAGAAAATGTACTGTTAGACTAGCTGATTTAGATGGACTTGACAAAAAAATTGAAACTTCAGCTTGCACGTCATAAGCAGTTGCAGCAACAGTTTTTTTTCCCCCATTTGGGATAAAGGTTTTACATAAATAAAAAGCTGACCATGGTAAGCACCCCTGTCAGTAATTTTTAACTTGCCACACAACTTGTAAGTGCCCACTGGTGGTTGGTGCTATACCTGAGCAACTCCTCTGTCATGCTAGAGCAGTGCCGGCCAAAGACATTGTGCTGCCTGGTACCAAGAATGAAATGCTGCCCCCCCCCCAAAAAAAAAATTACGCCCACCAAAATGCCCCCACATCCATTATTTTATATCATGATAACTAAAGTGGACCTATCATGGCTCTATACATGTATATAGGAGTATAAAAAGGACCTGTTATGGCTCTATTCATGCAATTAACCCCACAGTGGAGCGTAGAGCGGAACGGGAGGAGCGGTCGGGGACGGAAAATTAGCCCCACAGTGGAGTGGAAAGCGGAGCTGGTGGAATGGGATGGCGTGCGGGAGGCAATTTGCTGCCCCCCTGAAAGTGCTGCCTGGTACAATGGTACCATCGGGTCCCATGGTAGGGGCCGGCCCTGTGCTAGAGGTGGCAATCTTAAACATCTTAGAGGCATTACAGCACCTCCTCTTTGGAGAAGCCAAGGCCCCTATCCATTGACCCCCTTTTGAAGACCACAATTAAAGCTTGATTGGTTGGATACAAATGGGGTTTGCAGCCCCCTTCCACCATCTCCCTCTTTAGCCCACTGTGGAATAATCCGACCCCAGCTCAGTTCTATTTGCTTTCGGACCTCACAACTGGGCCAAATACAAAATCAAAACCCGGGGGAACAACAGGACCGCAGGAATACCGCAGTCTTTTGATTGATTGGATTAATACCAATTCAGGTATTTGCAGCTCTGACACACCTTCTGCAGCCAATTCCCCCAATTAGAACCTATGACTAAATTTTTATCCTTTGAAAAAAATGAATTCACACTGGTTACCTACCGAAACCTGCTTCCTTACTTTATCAGCACCTCATCTTTACTACCCTGACTCCCTGGCCTCTGGAACATATGACTAAGACATATAGAGAGCATTGTCAATGAGAAATGGTTCAACATCACGAATCAACTATTTAAACAATTGGGGCCAGATTCTGAAAGGACTTACGACGGTGCAGCGCCATGTACGCCGTCGTAAGTCCTAATCCGACCCGTCATATCTATGCGCCTGATTCTTAGAATCAGTTACGCATAGATATCCATTAGATCCGACAGGCGTAAGTCTCTTACGCCGTCGGATCTTAACTGCATTTTTTTGTTGACCGCTAGGTGGCGCTTCTGTCGAATTCCGCGTTGAGTATGCAAATTAGCTAGATACGCGAATTCCCGAACGTATGCGCGGCCGACGCAGTAAAGTTACAATGTTTACGTTAGGCTTTTCCCGGCGTATAGTTGCCCCTGCTATATGAGGCATAAGTGTGGCGTACCAATGTTAAGTATGGCCTTCGTTCCCGCATCGAAATTTGAAAAAGTTACATCGTTTGCGTAAGTCGTCCGTGAATGGGGCTGGACGTCATTTACGTTCACGTCGAAACCAATGACGTCCTTGCGGCGTACTTTGGAGAAATGCACACTGGGAAATTCCACGGACGGCGCATTCGTCGTTTCTGCAAAAATGTCAATCACGTCAGGTCACAGTAGTTTTACATAAAACACGCCCCCCTGATCCAAATTTGAATTAGGCGGGCTTACGCCGGCCGATTTACACTACGCCGCCGTAACTTATGGAGCAAGTGCTTTGAGAATACAGCACTCTCACAATTTTACGCGGATGTACAAGAATCTGGCCCTAAGTCTCTGCTAAGGACAGGTTTGTCCAATTCAAAATCCTCCGAGTTACATAAGTTAAACCCAGCCATGCCTCTTCCATGTCTTTTGGACCTGCCCCTGCATCTCTCACTTCTGGGCTGAGGTGGTGGATGTTATCAACAAAGTGGTCTTATCTCATCTGACCTTGGATCCAAAGCTATGCCTACTGGGCCAAGTGGAAGCCATGGCCTCCATGGTAGCTTTAGAGAACACTACCGAGTCTCCTACTCTACTATGAAAGAAAAAAAACAATGCACTGGAAGAAAGCAACCACTCTTTCTATCTCCTTTTGGAAGGGCTTAGCCAGCTCTAATTCTCCCTTATATGAAGATACATACAGAAACAGGGGTGGAAAGAAAGAATTGCAACGTGTGGGCTTATTGTCTGGAAGATCCCTCCACAGCAGTGGATATGAGCTTCTAACACCACCTCTAGGAAATAGCCCCAATACCACTTCACCCCATTCCACCTCTTTTTTTTACCACCTTGTCCATGGAAACAAATCCCATACTATGATCTACGCCGACAACACCCAGATCTATCTCTCCACTCCTCAACTCAACCCCTTGATCTCCTCACAGAGCTCAAACTTACTAAATGACATATCGTTATGGATGTCACACCACTTTCTCAAACTCGATCTTTCCAAAACTAAGCTTTATTTCCTCCTTCCCGGCCCCCCCCCCCCCCCCCCATGACCATTAAGATCAACAGCACAACCATTGGTCCCTCCACACATGCCAGGGTGCTGGGTGTAATCCTTGACTCTGACCTCTCTTTCAGCCCCCACATCCAATCACTAGCTAAATCCTGCCGCCTTAACCTCTGCAACATCTCCAGAATTTTACCCTTCCTGACTAAGGAAGGGTCAACTTATTCACGTCTTAGGCAACTCTCTCCTTAATGGCCTACCCTTACGCAGGCTGTCCCCCCTTTAGTCTAATATGAATACTGCTGCTAGACTAATACACCTCACTAACCAATCCGTGACTGCTGCTCCTCTCTACCAATCCCTTCACTGGCTTCCCCTACCCCACTGTATAAAATTCAAAATGCTAAACACAACATACAAGGCCATCCACAACATCGACCCCAGCTACATCACCAACCTCATCTGCAAATATCGCCCAAACTGCCCCCTCCGCTCCACCCAGGACCTCCTGCTCCCTTGTTACCTCCTTCCATGCTTGTCTTCAGGACTTCTTCAGAGTCTCTTCCATCCTCTGGAACTCGCTGCCCCGGTATGTCCGATCAGCCCCTAACTTGTCCACCTTTAGGAGATCCCTGAAAATTCACTTATTCAGGGAAGCCTATCCCACACCCACCTAACAAATGTCCCCGACCCACCCCTATCAAATCCTTCTTTGCATCAATTATCTTTTGTACCACCCCCCCCTCCCTTTAGAATGTAAGCTCTACGGGCAGGGCCCTCCTGTCCCTTCTGTATTGAACTGTATTGTAATTGTGCTGTCCCCCTCTCATTGTAAAGCGCTGCGTAAACTGTTGGCGCTATATAAATTGTGTATAATAATAATGATGTAGACTGCTATGTGAGCCAGCATTGTTTTTTGAAATGTTCAATCCTCATTTTGTTCTTAACACAAGTGTTCTCTCCTGCATGGGTAAGTGCACTTGCTGTCTGTATGTTCTCTTTATGCACAAAATAAATGAAAACCAGTGATGATTTAGTGGTGCTTCTATGATGTTTTTGAAGCTTTAATGAAGCTTGGTGGAAGCCCTGTGTGTGTTTATATCTCATACCTGCAATACTTCCAAAACAAAGGGAAGCTAAAGCTGAATTAGCACTTTGAATGACAATTGCGCGGTCATGCAACACTGTACCCAAATTTATTTTTTATCATTTTCTTCACACAAATACAGCTTTCGTTTGGTGGTATATAATCACTGCAGGATTTTTATTTTTTACTAGAAAAAAAAAAGTTTTTCTTAGTTTATGTCAGCAAATTGTATAAATAAATAATTTTTCTCCTTCACTGATGGGCACTGATGAGGCTGCACTGATGCGCACTGATAGGCTGCATTGATGGGCACTGACAAGCTGGCACTTATGGGCACTGATTAGGTGGCACCGATGAGGCACTAATATGCCATACTGATTGGCGCTGATAGGTGGCATTTATATGCGGCACTGATGAGCACTGATAGGTAACACTAATGGGCACAGATAGGCAGCACTGATGGGCGGCACTGACGGGCACTAATGGGCAGCACTGATGAGCAGGCATTGATGGACACTGAAAGGCAGCAGTGACTGGCATCACTAATGGGCACTGATTGGGGGCACTGATGGGCACTAATTGGTGGCACTGGGGGGGCTTTACAGTAATCAGGGCACTGATGATCAGTGCTCTTTATAGAGATCGAGTCGCGCTGTGTCCTAGCAATACGGCACGGCTGCGATTGTCACGCTGAGTGCCCTTGCAGGTGTGTGAGAGTGGCTGTTCTGGGTCAACATCATGTCGTCCCAGAACAAGAGCCGCACCGCTCCTCCATCATTTGACGGGCGGGCATGCAGAAAGCGGTTAAAGACTCTCAAAAGCTGCAGGTGCTTGAAGTGAGCTTTGTCATAGACTTCTATAGAGGTTTTAAAGAGGCTTTGAAGCACCACTAAAGCGACATGGGGTACAATTTTTAAAAATAAGCAAGGCATAAACAGGACTGTAAGCTAACCATTTTATTTAGTGCTTTAACTGGCGTTCAAAGATCTTTAAAAAGGCATGTCCAAAGCCATGTTTTGAAGCAAGTGTAAATGAGTGCTCTGAATTGAGACAAGCACACACTATAGAGGTATGTGCTTTGTTCTTTTTTAACCACTTGCCGTCGCCGCACCGTCATAATACGTCCACAAGGTGGCTCTCCTAGGCGAGATCACGTATTATGACTTCCTACCTTTTAGCCGCCACTAGGGGCGCACGCGCGCCGCCGGAGGCGCGCGCGCGCCCCCCGCTCGCCCCCGACTCCCGTGCGTGTGCCCGGCGGGCGCGATCGCCGCCGGGCACACGCGATCGCTCGGTACAGAGCGGGGAACGGGAGCTGTGTGTGTAAACACACAGCTCTCGTTCCTGTCAGCAGGGGAAATGCTTTTCTTCGGTTCATACAATGTATGAACCGAGGATCAGTGTTTCCCCTAGTGAGGCCACCCCCCCCCCCACAGTAAGAACACACCCAGGCATACTTAACCCCTTCCCCGCCCCCTAGTGTTAACCCCTTCACTGCCAGTGGCATTTTTATAGTAATCTAATGCATTTTTATAGCACTGATCGCTATAAAAATGCCAATGGTCCCAAAAATGTGTCAAAAATGTCCGAAGTGTCCGCCATAATGTCGCAATACCGAAAAAAAAATCGCTGATCGCCGCCATTACTAGTAAAAAAAATATTAATAAAAATGCCATAAAAATACCCCCTATTTTGTAAACGCTATAACTTTTGCGCAAACCAATCAATAAACGCTTATTGCGATTTTTTTTTACGAAAAATATGTAGAAGAATACGTATCGGCCTAAACTGAGGAAAAAAAATGTTTTTTTATATATTTTTGGGGGATATTTATTACAGCAAAAAGTAAAAAATATTCATTTTTTTCAAAATTGTCGTTCTATTTTTGTTTATAGCGCAAAAAATAAAAAACGCAGAGGTGATCAAATACCACCAAAAGAAAGCTCTATTTGTGGGAAAAAAAGGACGCCAATTTTGTTTGGGAGCCACGTCGCACGACCGCGCAATTGTCTGTTAAAGCGACGCAGTCCCGAATCGCAAAAAGTACTCTGGTCTTTGGGCAGCAATATGGTCCGGGGGGTAAGTGGTTAATGTCAGAGGTTTACAACCACTTTATAGCAGTAATAAACCCCAAAACAATCATTTATTAAATTGCAGCTTACAAATCTTAGATGTCTGCTATATGTCTGCTATACTGTACATGTACATACTTTTCAGTAAGCCAACATTTCTGTATTAAAAAAGTTTTTTCTATTGGCTTTATGTAGTATTGTAATTTTCTGAGATACTGAATTTCGGGTTTTCACTAGCTGTAAGCCATAATCATCAACATTTTCTTTTTAATCCCTTTTTAATTTAAATGGTGCATTCTCAGCTTAACCTTGGAACTTGGTATGAAGTTGTCTTTACTTCCTTTCAAGCACAAGAAGGAGATGCAGCTCCAGTCTACTAAACCCACTAGTACCCATTGTTGCAAGGTCATTAAACCTGAAGATTTGGAGACGAATACAATAAAAAAATACTTAAACTTTCAAAGAGTAACTATTCTTTAAGATTATATTATGAGTGGTATTTTACCAAACATAATCTACATTTATCAATCAGTTGCTTATTTAAAGAGGTGACGGTGGCAAATCCAAGCTGTATGACAGTACAGAAGATGAAAGATACTTATGTATGTCTATCTGTAGCTTAATTAGAAATACATTTTTACACCTTGTGTAAGGCCCTGTACACACGACCGAGGAACTCGTCGTAAATGACATTGTTTTCCTCGACGAGTTCCCTGTCAGGCTTGAAAAGAAACTTGACTAGCTTTCTTTGCGTACACACTGTCAAGACCAAATCTCCTCGCATTGAGATTATATTATGAGTGGTATTTTACCAAACATAATCTACATTTATCAATCAGTTGCTTATTTAAAGAGGTGACGGTGGCAAATCCAAGCTGTATGACAGTACAGAAGATGACAGATACTTATGTATGTCTATCTGTAGCTTAATTAGAAATACATTTTTACACCTTGTGTAAGGCCCTGTACACACGACCGAGGAACTCGTCGTAAATGACATTGTTTTCCTCGACGAGTTCCCTGTCAGGCTTGAAAAGAAACTTGACTAGCTTTCTTTGCGTACACACTGTCAAGACCAAATCTCCTCGTTCCCAAACGCGGTGACGTAGAACACATACGACGGCAGGGGAAGTTCGATTCCACTGGCACAACCCTTGGGGCTGCTTTTGCTAATCTCATGTTACTGCGTGTTAAGTAAAAGTTTGGTAAGAGACAATTTGCACTTTTCAGACTGTTACAGCGTGACAAATGTGCTATCTCCATTACAAATGCTACTTTTACCGAAGGTGCACTCACGTCTCATACTTTATTCTGAGCATGCACGGGTTTCTTAGCATACACACGAACGTGTTTCTCGTCGAAAACCAGCCCGACAAGGAACACGACAAGGAAATTGAGACTCCCGTCGAGAAAGAAGAGAACTTGTTCTCTTTTTTGCTCGTCGAGTTCCTCGACAGTTTCCTCGATGAAAAACGTACACACGACCGGTTTCCTCGGCAAAAAAGCTCTCCCATCAAGTTTCTTGATGGATTCTGTCGAGTTACTCGGTCGTGTGTACGAGGCCTAAGACTGTAAAAGCTCCTGTAGTGGGTGTTACACATTTATTAAAGTCCTATTTTTATTATAGTTATCCATTGTGCTTTTGTAGACATTTTAAACCAGGAAGCTTTGTAATCTAATGACTAGAGATAGATTGACCTATTATACTGTATATGTTATAATTGTTAAACCAGATAAACCAAACCTAATTATGTTATGTGGACACTTCATTTAAATATATATATTTTCTTTTAGGTGGACACTATGGAAATGATGAGACATCCAGATGAGACAACAAATATGAAAAGGCAAACAGTAGCTTCGTATTTTAGGGTAAGGTTATATCCGCCTAGCTTGACTAATATCAAATGCTTAAAAAAAACTTATATTTTATTATTTTGTTCATTATTACATTTAAACTCAAAATTCTAAAAGTTTTTAATATGAATAAGTAATAATGTTAATTTTTCATTAATTGAAGTGGAAAATCTTACTGGTTGCTTTTGGTAACCACTCCAATTTTTACTTGTTTCCCTAAAATTTTATGAATCAATTCTAAAGTAATATAAACATGTAAAAATGGTGTCAAAGGTTTTCAAGTAGGTTACAATAACATTCATGTTAAACATACAAGACAAACTGTATCGGTCTACCATTTTTGGTTTTCACATGAGCATTCAGTAGTATATGTTTTTAGTTCTATTTGTAATAGATAATCTGAGCCGTGCACTAGTTAAACCAATTGTAAAGATGTCACACAGGCATAAGTAAATCAATTTTAGCATTGAGGAAAAATTGCATTGCTTTAATTTAGTTAATTAAACTCCCTAGAGCTTTTGAAATAACATTTATATTATGTGACACTAATTTATTTGAGAAGAATATTGGTTTTATTTATTAGACTAATGCAGGATTGCTCAAGAGTAGCATCATGTCACGGACATTAAAATGTCAATAAATATATTTACACCCTGCCATTGTTCAGTTTTGCCACATAAATAGTATATGCCCACATTTGTACTTATAAAGTTACAAAATTAAAGTAGATATGAATCACTGTGTATAATAAACAATTGCCATGTTTTTAAAATACAATACTGTTCTCGCCTTTTTTTAACATTGTTGCATATCAGCACTGCTGACCTCATGCAGCCTGATTTCAGCCATTTTTTGTCTACATTCATGCACTCCAGTGGTGGCTGCACTTAATTTCTTAGGGTGGGTTTCCTGGTGATGACATACTAATGCAATGTGTAGGTGTTTGGCCACTTGTAATCTCCATAGTTCACTCCTAATCTAGGAAGAGGAATTGAAAGAGTGACAATTGAAAACATTTGGGAGATAGTGACAGAGTGTGGTCATCCGATAACAGGAAGTGTCTGCATAAGAACCTTTATGACCGGATCACCAAGTAATTTTTTAATGAAAGATGCAGATTTAAAAATCTTTATAATTACTTTTTAATTTATATTAACATGTTAAAGCCTATATAAAATGTTAGTAACTGGGGGTTTACATATATTTTAACAGCAAAGGTGCTGAGGTTGATGGGTTCACTCATGCGTTAAACTTTTATATAACCTTTTTGTTTTTGCTTTTGTATTTTATGTAGCCGTATTATTTTTGCTTTTGTACTCTAATGTTTTGGGCTATGTTTTTGCTTAGTACTCCTTAATGGATCTTTTGTCAAAAATGGTGGTTGGACTGCCTCACTTTGTGCGCTGCATCAAACCAAATGATGACCGAGAAGCAATGAAGTTCTCAAGGGATCGGGTGCTCATGCAGCTGCGTTATACAGGCATTCTGGAAACTGTTAACATCCGGAGACAAGGATATTCTCACCGTATTTTATTTGAAGAGTTTCTTAAAAGGTACAAATATAATACATAGGGCAAGAATCTGCAGCACATAGAAGTGTAGAACTATATAATATGCTGCTGAACCTCCACTTGATATTAACGTTTGTATCAAGTGAGAGATGATACCGCTCTAAAAACTGCTGATCCCTTGGCTTTCCTTCTGTCCCACTAAACCAAAAAGGTGCTGGCTTTGCACAGGTGCATTGGATAGAAGAAGATCCTTGTACAAATAAAATCCAAAAAACAATTAAAGCGATGCAGTCAAAATTAAGTGAACAACAGGAAAAAGGTGGCTGACATGTTTCACATCATGTGATGCTTACTCGTAGCTACGAGATCTTCTTCTATCCAACGTTTGTATCAAGTTTGGCTTTGCGACATCCTATGTTGTACTGTCATTATTAGTGTTGAGCAGAATACGCCATATTCGATTTCGCGATATATCTCGAATATATAGTCGAATATTCGAGATATATTCGCTAAATTCGAATATTCGTGATATTTTATCAAAATGAAATAATTGCGAATTTTCGCTATTGCGAAAATAATTGCGAATTTTCGATAACTGCGGTAGGAGCACTCTGATTGGCTCAGAATATTCTTGATATTTTACAATACAAAATAATTGCGAATATTCGGCAAATGCGGAAGGAGCACTCTGATTGGCTCAGAATATTCTTGATATTTTACAATACAAAATAATTGCGAATATTCGGCAAATGCGGAAGGAGCACTCTGATTGGCTCAGAATATTCTTGATATTTTACAATACAAAATAATTGCGAATATTCGGCAAATGCGGAAGGAGCACTCTGATTGGCTCAGAATATTCGTGATATTTTACAATACAAAATAAAAAGTGTTTTGCATTGGTGGTGATTCTTTACTCTATCCATCTGTCACAGCCGTTTGTCAATCAAACACCTTGAAGATTGAACACGTTCATGCTGCATGCTTTGGACTTTTTTTCACTTCACATATCAAAGAAATTTTTATGAAAGATTATTTTTCTATTATTGGGACTATATTTCTTTATATATTTGTTTCACTGTGTATTTCACAAGTTATTTGCGCTTGCTTATTTTATAATTTGCCCACATGTCTTGTCACTAAACATATTTTTTATTCTTGTAGAGCGACTCCATTTTCTGTCTTGTATTAATTTATGTTGTATAACATTTTTGAGTTGCTGCTGTATTCTCCCCTTTTTTTAAGGTATGCGCAATTTTTTCCTTCTTACAAAAAAAAATAATATCAAACATACAAATATTCATAACAGAAACATACACAAAGCCCCCCCCCTTTTGCATCAGAGACAATCAGAGTTCTCCTACCACAGTTATCGAAAATTCGCAATCATTTTCGCATTCGCATTAGCGAAAATTCGCAATTTTTTTTTTTTATATTCGGCAACATAAAAGTATCGCCTCAGCTTAGCTACTCGGCCCAGGGTCTTTAATCATACCAGCAATGCTTTTAGACGTCAATAGGATGTGATCTGTTTTAAAAATAAAATTGAAAAAATGTGAATATTCGGAATTGCGAATATTCATTGCGAAATTCGAAATATATCGCGAATACTCGAATATGCCATATTCGAGCCGAATATTCGCAATACAAATATTCGTGAGCAACACTAGTCATTATGAGTCACATGTATGTGCATAAGAACAGAGATGTCGTCCCAAGCAGTTTTTTGTTTATTCTTTACCATTTCCATACTATTTTGTTATTTTTTCTTTTTATCTTTTTTTCACACTGTTTCTTTCTGTGAAAAATGTAAAATACTGAGGCTAATGAGGGACCATTTCCTGGCATGAGAACAGATCACCAGGAAGGTGAAAGGGGCATCTGTAATGATTAGGAGCCACAAGCCACCAAAAACCACCGTACTTTTGCCTTCACCTTTGACTCCAATAAATTTTGGCAAAATAGTGAAATTTCACCAATTCACAATTTTTCAGGGAAATGTAAAACCCTCTGTTTCACTGATCCCAAGCAGACAAATCAATCTATTTATTTATTGTAGTGAGATCAGTGTATATATACAGTAGATATACTGATCTAAATTCACTGAGTTGGATATAGTATGATAAACTATTGAAGACTGTAGTTAGTATAGATTTAGATCTGATTAAATCAGCCAGATTTTCCCTGTTTGATAAACACTGATGTTACTAAAACAATATAGACTAGAGCTACCTTATTGGTAGACAACATTTAATTCCAATACAAGTAGATCTAAGGGTAGATACAGATTAGTGGAAGTAACCAGAAAACGCTTGGATAAAAAGTGTGTCTTTTATATTCACTCAATTTGGTTGTTTTGCAGGCTAGCTGGTAAATGTGCTGGGAAATTTTTGTTTGTGATGTGTGTTGCCCTTCCATATGCATCTTACTGCAAAGATTAGTTATAGGTAGGGGTGGTTGCCACTATTTTAACCACTTCAAAACCAGGCACTTCCCACCCTTCCTGCTCAAGCCAATTTTCAGCTTTCATCGCTGTCACTGTTTAAATGACAATTGCACGGTCATGCTACACTGTACCCAAACTACATTTGTATAATTTTGTTCCCACAAATTGGTGTTAGTTGATCACTGCTGCAGTTTTTATTTTTTTGCTAAACGAATAAAAACGCAGAACATTTTGAAAAAAAAATAAAGTTTTTCTTTGTTTCTGTTATAAAATTTGGTAAATAAGTACGTTTCCTACTTCACTGATGGACACTGCTAAGCTGCACTGAAAGGGACTGATAAGGCAGCTCTGATAGACGACACTAATGGGCACCGAAAGGCTGCACTGATGGGTACTTATGGGTGGCACTGATAGACGGCACTGATGGGCACTTATAGGCGGCACTGATCAGCTCTGATGGGGACTCAAAGTGGCACTGATGGGCACTGATGACTGGCATTGATGAACTTCACTGATAGGCATCACTGGTGGCACTGGCACTGGTAGTGATTTTTGTTTTCCACTGGATGTCAGCTGCCTGGGCACTGATTGGCAGCTGCCTGGGCACAGATTGGTATTTAGCTGGTGGTCTAGTTGGCATACCTGGTGGTCCAGTGTGGCATCCTGGTCGTCCTGGGTGGGCATCCGAGGGGGGGCTCCGCTGATAAACAATCAGTACAGACCCCCCTGTCAGAAGAGCAGCCGATCCACTCTCCTCTACTCTGTCAGACGCGAGTGAGGAAAAGCCGATCAATGGCTCTTCCTGTATACATCGTGATCAGCCGTGATTGGACATGGCTGATCACGTGGTAAAGAGCCTCTGTCGGAGGCTCTTTACTGAGATCGGTGTAGCGGTGTGTCAGACTAAAATGCTCCACCACCGATCACCGTGATGCGCGCCCCCACGGGCTGTTATCTTGCTGGAGGTCATATGACGTCCTGTCAGGATAACTGAACCATGGCCCAGCCGTCATTCTGCTATAGGCCGGGCGGGAAGTGGTTAAACAGTTGGATGAATTGGATGCAGAGATGCACCAGATGCCATCAGCTGCCTTTGTTCTGGGTGTACAATATGTTCCTGTGCCCTTAAGGAGGGGTAGGCTCCTTCTAGGCAAAGCTGCCTTTAATCTATCCACTGCTATATGTGCTCCAGCATAGGAGACTCTGAAAATGATAGAGTTAGGACCGCAGTATACAGTGGAACCTTGACATAGGCACTGCTTCTTACGCATATATTTGCAAATGTATGCAAACAAAATCCTCTGTTTTAATGTGTAATGTTAGACAGGGTCAATTTGGTTGTTTTTCAGGCTAGCTGGTAAGTGTGCTGGAAAATCTTTGTTGTGATGTGCGTTGCCCTGTACATCTTACTGCAAAGGCTAGTTATAGGTTGGGGTGTATTGTTACTTTTTTGTACAGTTATTTTGCTTCTTATCCAAGCAGCTTCTTCAGCACTGATGTGTGTCAGGAACTTACCCCAGCATTTATAGTGACACAGGTAACTCAGTCACTTTCATCCAATCTCCATGGAATGTGATGAGGTAGATGTTGATTGTAAAACCACCCACCCAATCCAATCCCATGGTGCTAAATACAAGATATGTGTTTAACATTCACGTTAGATGCCTGAAGGTGTGAATTTCTGTCAGATCAAAGGGCAGAGATGTTAAAATTACATTTATATGTGGGTGAAAGATGGTGTCAGAGGTCTCCACCTCGATTTATGGATGGTTTTTCCATTTTGAACATATCTCATAAACAAGTTTCCTTCCCCTGTCCAAAATTTTTACCTCACTATCCTTGGGAGGATATCTACTTTTCTTAAGGTAGACTGCCGATTCCTGAGCTCTAGAGTTTATCTTCCTATGTTGGGTCATTCATTTGTTTAAAAGTTGTTTTGTTTCCCAAGTGTACAGGTCGTTACATTCTTCACTACAACTACACTGGACTGAAAATATTGAGTTACATTTTGTTTCTGGAGTTGGGTCTTTTCAGATGTACAAGCTTTTGTCTCACTGTATTGTTAGGTTAGGAAAATACAGAAAGGAGATGTTTGTTAAAACCCTCCTGCTTCTCCCCTACTGTATGTTCAATGTGATGCGATACTTGACCTTGAACGTGATTAACTTCCACTAGCTATACCATAACTTTGATAAATGAGAACCTTCACAGACATATTAGACCAGGGATTTTCAACTAGGGTTCCATGGAACCCTAGCGCTCCCCCAGAGGTTGCTGGGGTTCCTTGACCAAAGAGCAATTTCTGCCTCTCAGATAGGTTTCCACTGACACCATTGATCTTTTTAGCTACCTGTAAGGGAGTAATTCTTCCCAATGTTCACAAGCATAAGGAACCTTCTTCCCATTAACTATCAAACTATTGCATCATGAATTGTAGATATAGTCATTTTTAGCAAGGGTTCCCTGAGACCAGAAAGTTATTTCAAGGGTTCCTCTTTGTTGAAAACATTGAGAAAGGCTGTATTAGACACAGTAAAGCCCTGTACACACGATCGGTCCATCCGATGAGAACTGTCTGATGGACCGTTTTCATCGGTTAACCGATGAAGCTGACTGATGGTCAGTCGTGCCTACACACCATCAGTTAAAAAAAACGATCGTGTCAGAACGCGGTGACGTAAAACACAACGACGTGCTGAAAAAAATGAAGTTCAATGCTTCCAAGCATGCGTCGACTTGATTCTGAGCCTACAAACAATCGTTTTTTTTTTCTATCGGTTAGGTATCCATTGGTCAAATTTAAAACAAGATTGCTTTTTTTTAACCTATGGATAAATAACCGATGGGGCCTACACACGATTGGTTTGGTCCGATGAAAACGGTCCATCAGACCGTTCTCATCGGTTTGACCGATCGTGTGTACGCGGCATCACAGTTATATTTCGGCAATGAGCATTACAGGTTGCACATCTTTGGTTAGTTGAAGCTTGTTCACCACATCTGATAATATCCATGTTTCAGATTACATCATTGGCAGGGTCAGTTGAGCACCAGACATAAAATGACTACTTGATACTGAAAAAACTGCCTGGGTAATGATAAATCAGCCTAACACCCATACTTAGTTGTATCCAAGTCTTGAAATAAGACCCATGGTTAACTTTATCCCTGTCTCTTAAACATTGCTTTTCTGTATTCCTCACCATTTTATCCTCAGATGTCATATTAGTAGTTTATGAAACACAACTGTCATATAAGCATTGTTTAAAGATACTGGCAGGAAAGAAAACCTGCTAGCTCATCTATTTTGTTTATACCGGACTAAAAAGGATCAAAGTAGCAATTAAGTTGCAGGCTTAAGGATCTTTCACATCCTGAGATTTTCCATAAGGCAGCGACTCTTGTTCTTTCTTGCCTAATGGGTTTTTGAATATGAACAAAGAAGTGCCAATCTGTTTAGCATTTGATCTGCTCTTCTGAATTTTTGAAGAATTTCATGGATCACTGGCTAATGTATTTATCTATTCCCAATATTTCATTTAAAGGAACCTTTTCAAAGCTGCAATTATGGCTCCGGGCACAGTAAATAATGTGTGCAAATTCAGCAAGGTCTCATCATGTGTCTTAAGAACTCTGATACAAGAACAGAAGTGAAGAATGGCTGATCAGGAGATTTGACTCAGAATAAGGATTTCAAATACAATGATAATAAATATAGAAATCAGGACAACAAATCAAAACAAGCCAGACAAACTGACTTGTTTAATAGGGCAGTGCAGAGAGCAGTAACAGATAGCACTGAAAGTTGATAACTGGTTTCTTTAGGTCACATTAAAGGGAGTGCCAACTTATACCATTTTGCTTTTAAAAAAAAAAACTGCTTATTTGTAATGCATGTGTTGTTAAAGTGTAACTCCACTTTCATGGGTAAAAAAAATGAAAACAATTATAATATAGCATATACAATTGCGGCACAAGTTATTTTGTAATTGAATGTAATTAAAAATGACCTTTCCTTTTCAATCTGCAGCCGCTTTAATTTTCTGTAAAATGCAATATGGCGACCTGGAGGCGTTCTGCACACAGAATGTATACAGAACGCACCCCAGAAACATAGTTTCCTGCTTGTGTGATTGGCTCACTGATTTAAAAAAAAAAATTTACATTAAGATACAAGTCAGATGTTTGCCATCCCCTGCAACAAAAATTTCATTTTTGGTAAGCTACTCCCAATAGGAAGTCACGTCTAAAGGGATGCAGACCAAGCAGGTTTCCTCATTAGAGCCCTACAGCTGCAGCAGCTGGTTGATAAATATGAAACCACAACCATTAAACTCACCAAGTACAGGGGCACAGAGGAACAAACAGTGATTTCTTCAGAATAACAAAAGATAGGAATCTGCAACAAAATTTGTTAAAGTCCCTGCAATATACATAGATAACGTAGAGGGGAATATTTTTTTTGCTTAATTAATTTAATTACTTTAAAGCATATAAAGCTGCAAAGGGGTGTAGGGTGTATTACATGCCAGGGGACCATTATTATTGCTGATCTGATTACTGTTTCATGGGAAAAAAAACTTGCAGTTTAGAAAACAGCATCTACAGGCGCACGTACCAACAGCAGTCTCCTAAATCCTCTTGCCATGGCCATTTCCTGTATATCATGCAATAAGATTTTTATAAGTTATTTTGTACTGCATACTATTTGGACTGTCACGCATGTTTTGCACCTTTATCATAGTTTCAGTATCTGTTTTATAAGGATTTGTTTGTTTGGCATTTTACACATTTGCACTTTACCACTGCCACAGCACTTGCTAGTAGGGCAAGTTACTTTTCGTTCAGTATATTAAGGTTTCTTTCCCTGGATTGTGTAAATTTGGGACATCAAGTCCTTGAACATCAGCACTTTATTTGTTCTAGTTATCTTTTTAGTCATTAGTACACTAAGAATTGGAACATTTATTATTGTTTCTATATTAGGGATCCTTGCACATTGCACTTGCATATTTTGATTCTGAATTAATTTCAACAGCTCAGCACTACCTTCTATACACACTTTTTAACACAAGGTATGGTTTTACCTTTTTAAGTGTTTTGCAGCAGTTGATAAACCACTAATACATCTCATAGTAGTGCAAAAATATCCCCTATACACATACTATTCCTACAGATAGTTGTCACCATGAGCCTTGGCTCAAGTCTATCCCAAAAAGTCAGTATATGCGTATTAGAGCCCATTCACACCTTGGCGTTTTGTCGCCTGTAGCGCGACGCGCACAAACGCCAGAGGGACCAAAATACATGTAAGGCTATGGGCATGGTTCACATCTGAACGCCGATGCGCCTGACGCGCATCGCATGTAGTCAATAAAAGTTCCGGACCTTTTATTGTCGCGCATATGGCGTGATATGCGCGTATTTGAGCGTTTCCATTTCCCATAGAAAGTAATGGAAACGCTCGATTCAAGCGACTTGTGCGACAATGGGCGTTTGCTACGGGCGTTTCGTCAATAGAACTTGTCGCCCATGCAGAAGATTAAAAAAATCTACCAACATAGCAACAAGTGATGAAAAGATGATAGTTTTTCCTATTGGCTAAAAAAAAAAACGTCAAAGTACAAAAACGTCGGACAACGCTGTATGCAAACGCGCATATTAGCATGAATACGCACGACAAAACGCCGGAAAAAACGCCGGAAAACGCCGCTATTGCCTACGCCTAGGTGTGAATGCAGCCTTAAACGCAATTGTACGTAAACGGATACATTTTTGGTACAGGCAACTGTTTTAACCAAAAGATTTGAAGAAAAGGGTTATGCCAGTGATTCCCTAAAAGACACTTTGGAAGACAGTAAGGCTATGAACAGAGATGATCTTCTCATAGAGAAACCATCTTGTAAATGTAAGGCTTCCTTGGTCCCTTTCGTTACCACTTATTCGGTTCAGAACAATAACATAAAAAATCTGATAGGGAAACATTGGCACATCCTAAATAATGATCCAGTATTGTGTACTGTTCTACCGGACAGGCATCAGGTCATCTACAGAGGAGCTTCCTCACTTAAGAACAGACTGGCACCAGGGGTCATGAACCCCCCAGTTATCAAGAGAGGTTTCTTTAAAAATCGAACTGGTTTCTACCAGTGTAGGAGGTGTCGAGTTTGTTCATTAAGTGGGTGTACACATAGGCGTACCCAAAATAATTTTCATTTAGTACATCAAAAGAATTTGAAATTGAGCCATTTATCACATGCTCTACTAAGGGGGGCGTTTATTTACTGCAGTACCCTTGTGGGCCCCAATATGTGGGCATTACTAAGCGACCCCTCTCCGTACGTTTTAACGAGCACATTGCCAACATCAAAAAAACAGCTTTCCAAGTAACTCAGTTTCCAAACACTACATTTTGGCCCACAATAGGGATCCTTCTAATGCTGCGTACACACGATCTGAATTTCCGATGAAAAAAGTTTGATGTACTTTTTTCATCGGAAATTCCAATCGTGTGTGAGCCCCATCTGACTTTTTTCTGTCGGTGTTTAGAAATAGAACATGTTTTATTTTTTTTCCGAAGGGAAAAAAACAATAGGAAATTCCTATCGTCTGTGTGCAACTCCGACGGAGAAAAAACCCACGCATGCTCAGAATCAAGTCGACGCATGTTCGGAAGCATTGAACTTCATTTTTCTCGGCTCGTCGTAGTGTTTTAAGTCACCGTGTTTTGGACGGTCGGAATTTGGTCTGACAGTGTGTATGCAAGACAGCTTGAACGGAATTCTGACGAAAAATTCCATCGGATTTTAGGCCATCGAAAAATTCCAAAAGTGTGTACGGGGCATAAGACTATCTTTTTAGGTATAGATAAGTCCTCAGTGGAGAGGAAGCTCCCTCGTGAGAAGCATTTCCAGGCTTGAAATGTCCTGGATATACAAAATAAAATGCTACGCCCCATTTGGCTTAAATGTAGATGTGGACATGAAAGTGTTTATAGATTATTCTTAAATGGTTTTTAAATTAACGTTTGCAGGTCTTAGAATTTTTGTTCTGAAATGTTTTAATTTTGGTGTAAACTCGCTGTGGGGTGTAAACTTGCTGTGGGTCGGCGATGAAGACACTTCCAGTGTGATGGGCTAAGAGAGGCAATTACTTATCTCGCAATTTTGTTTAGTTCATCTAATCCAATTTTTAGTATAATCCTGAAGGAAACTAACCATCAATGATTCCTTCAGTTTGGACCATAATGATTTTGTAGCCCTTAACTACAAATGTTTTATTTATTATTTTAAATTTTAAGATTAAATACGTGTTTTTTTTTTCCCGTACAATACAACGTGGGTCTATTATAATATAAAATGTATTTAATCTACTGGGTCAGAACACCAAACTTGGGTTTTACTAACCAATGGTGCTCATTCAATATTTTTTGGTATTTCCATCCCCTTTGTATTTATATATTTTTCCTATATACAGTACAGACCAAAAGTTTGGACACACCTTCTAATTCAAAGAGTTTTCTTTATTTTCATGACTATAAAAATTGTAGATTCACACTGAAGGCATCAAAACTATGAATTAACACATGTGGAATTATACATAACAAAAAAGTGTGAAACAACTGAAAATATATTTCATATTCTAGGTTCTTCAAAGTAGCCACCTTTTGCTTTGATTACTGCTTTGCACACTCTTGGCATTCTCTTGATGAGCTTTAAGAGGTAGTCACCTGGCGCAGCACCCCATCACTCTCCTTCTTGGTCAAATAGCCCTTACACAGCCTGGAGGTGTGTTTGGGGTCATTGTCCTGTTGAAAAATAAATGATGGTCCAACTAAACGCAAACCGGATGGAATAGCATGCCGCTGCAAGATGCTGTGGTAGCCATGCTGGTTCAGTATGCCTTCAATTTTGAATAAATCCCCAACAGTGTCACCAGCAAAGCACCCCCACACCATCACACATCCTCCTCCATGCTTCACGGTGGGAACCCGGCATGTAGAGTCCATCCGTTCACCTTTTCTGCGTCACACAAAGACACAGGGGTTGGAACCAAAGATCTCAAGTTTGGACTCATCAGACCAAAGCACAGATTTCCACTGGTCTAATGTCCATTCCTTGTGTTCTTTAGCCCAAACAATTCTCTTCTGCTTGTTTTCTTTCTTTAGCAGTGGTTTCCTAGCAGATATTCTACCATGAAGGCCTGATTCACACAGTCTCCTCTTAACAGTTCTAGAGATGTGTCTGCTGCAAAAGGTGGCTACTGCATATACAGACTGATTTTACTGTTGTGGGTTTAGTAACACTTTAAGAATGTTACATTCTAAGATAGGGTGTGGCTTTAGCTTCCAGGCCTGTTCTGATTCCTTTCTTGGTGCTGACTGCATTTTAACCACAGGAAAGAAAATTCTGCACAATGGCTTCCCAGCATTTTTGTTGTTGACTTGACCCGATTCATACCTGCTTAGCTGTGACATGTCCTTTTTCATACAAAGGGTGGATGTTTTCTGAAATCACATTGGGTTTATTATTTTTTATGGTCAGTTTAGAATCAAGCAATGCTTAGTAGAGTTCTTTCCTAAATGACTAACCTCTGAGTTATATCAATTCCAAGTTATGTGTGAATTTATTATCGGAATCTATAGATTAGTGATTAGCACATCAAGATGGCAGTGGCAATTACATGAGTGACAGGCAATCTATAGAATGGATCAGCACCCATGAACCAAGTCAGTAGTGAAATGATATGTTGTGTACTTGGCGTGGATGGTTAAGCATACAAAAAGGTCTTTGCCTCCACTTACGTTCACTTTTAAAACAGAGGATTGACAGAAAAGACACTGGGGTTGATTAACTAAACGCAAACAGGCTTTTAACTTTGCAAGGGAATTTTCCCTTACCTTAGTGAATGTGGTGAAGCTCTGTCGACTTTCATCATCCAATCATGTGCAAGTAAAAAATAATATTCACTAAGCTATGGGAATAACTTCCTTTGAAAGGGGAAAATACCCTTGCAAAATTAATGACCTATTTGCCTTTAGTAAATCAACCCACGGTATCCATTCCTTTTGATATCTTTTTATTTGGTTTTTGGTAAAATTACAGCTCCACCATTGTTTACTTTAAAACTGAGCTCTAGGCAGATATAAAATAAAAAAACACTCAATGCAGTTGTATACTGTTTAATAATAATTAAAGCATTTTTATACAAAACTACTATAAGTCTTTAACCATTTAAGCCCCGGACCATTTCGCTGGCCAAAGACCAGGCCACTTTTTGTGATTCGGAACTGCGTCGCTTTAACTGACAATTGCGCAGTTGTGCGATGTGGCTCCCAAACAAAATTGACGTCCTTTTTCTCCCACAAATAGAGCTTTCCTTTGGTGGTATTTGATCACCTCTGCATTTTTTATGTTTTGTGCTATAGACAAAAATAGAGCGACAATTCTGAAAAAAATTCAATATTTTTTAATTTTTGCTATAATAAATATCCCCAAAAATATATATTTTTTTTTTCCTCAGTATAGGCCAATATGTATTCTTCTACATATTTTTGGTAAAAAAAATGCAATAAGCGTTCATTGATCGGTTTGCTCAAAAGTTATAGCATCTACAAAATACGGTATAGTTTTATGGCATTTTTATTAATATTTTTTTTTTACTAGTAATGGCGGCGATCTGCGATTTTTATTGTTCCTGCGACATTATGGAGGACATATCGGACACGTTTGACACAATTTTGGGACCATTGTCAATTTTACAGCGATCAGTGCTATAAAAATGCACTGATTACTGTAAAAATTACACTGGCAGTGAAGGGGTTAACCTGTAGGGGGCGCTGAAGGGGTTAAGTGTGACCTAGGGAGTGCTTCTAACTGTTAGGGGGCGTGGCTTGCTGTGACAGGGAACATTCGATTAGTGACATGTCCGGGGAAGGATGGAGAGGTGTTGTGTTTACACTGACATCTCCCCGTTCTTCAGCTCTGACCCGATCGCGTGACACCGGCGGACATCAAGTCTGCAGGTCCCACGGGCACGTTCATGGAGCCCGTGCGCGACCACACGGCCCATGCACGACCACACAGCTCGCAAATTAAAGGGGACATATATATATACGCCCATTTGCACAGCCGTGCCATTCTGTCAATGTAAAAGTGTATGCAGCGGTCGGGAAGCAGTTAAAATTGCCTTGATATCAGCCTCATGCCATCACCTGCACAGCAGTACAACATGTGCTGATAGGAAAAGAGACCAGAGTGAATAGAGCTGGTGACTTTTCAATGTGTTAGGCTTCATGTACACAGGACATTGTTCAACCTCTCCTGAACAATTTAACTCTAAAAACGGGTGTTAAGACGCAAAAACCATTTGAAGAAAAAAAAAATTGGGGGTTAAAATGAAAAACGTCTGTAAACAAAACGCTGCTAAACGCGAGTTGCTGCGTTTAGCCAGGTTTGGCGCTTGAAATGCCTCTAAACACAGCTTTTGAATGCTTTTTGGGTTCCAGAAAAAGCCTCTAAACTTAACTGCCTATAAACGACTATAAACGACCCTGTGTACATGTACTGATAAGATAAAATGAGGAGAGTTCAGGAGCAGTTGAAAAAAATGCCCAACTGCTCCTAAACATCTGTTTACTAGCGGCATTGTTTACTGTTTACTCCTCCTTCATTGGCCAATCAGAAAGCTGCTGATAGGAAGGATGCATTTCTGTATTCCGTAATTCTAGTAGAGAAAGTGGCGCCTCAACCTGGCTGTGCTGTCTTGTAGAGGTAAATGGATAACAGAAACGTGCAAATCCTTAGAAGCTAAGGGCCAGATCCACAGACATTTACACTTGCGCCGCGTATCAGAGATACGCTACGCCGCCGTACCTTACCTGGCCTACTTTCAAATCCTCAAAGATTTCGCGCCGTAAGTTATGTCGGCATAGTGTATTTCTGGCGGCGGAATTCAAATCGGTGGGTAGGGGGGCGTGATTCATTTAAATGAAGCACGTCCCCGCGCCGATTAAACTGCGCATGCTCCATTTAGAAATTTCCCGCCGTGCTTTGCGCGAAATGAAGTCGCAACGCCGTAATTTTTTGAACTTAGACGTGACTTGCGTCCATCCCTATTCACGGACGACTTACGCAAAAAAAAAAATTTTTAATTACGACGCGGGAACGATGGCCATACTTTAACATGGCAAGTCTATCTATACGCCGCAAAATACCAGCTTTAACTATACGCCGGAAAAAGCCGACGTTAGAAAATGCGACGGCCGCGCGTACGTTCGTGGATCGTCGTAAATCGCTAATTTGCATACCCGACGCCGAAAACGACGCAAACTCCACCCAGCGGGCGCCGAAGTATTGCACCTACGATTCGGATCGAACCCAGAAGCCGTCGTATCTTGGTTTGAGGATTCAAACTAAAGATACGACGCGGGTAATTTGAAAGTAAGCCGGCGTATCAGTAGATACGCTGGCGTACTCCCTATGTGGATCTGGCCCACAATGAGCTAATGTGTATTTCAGTTGTGTATTTAGCTGCGTCCCCAGAGTTCAGCTTTAATAAAAGTATTTTCTTCCATTTTCAAGGTACTATTATCTTGCTTTCCGAGCACATCAAAATCCCCCTGCCACAATAGAGAGTTGTGCTGCCATTCTAGAGAAGGCCAAGCTTGAAAACTGGGTTCTTGGAAAAAGTAAGGTAAGGCTATAAAATATTCCGGTAATACTGATACTTTAATTTCCCAACAAGGGAAAATGGGTTTTACTTCATGTACCTAGAACTTTCCTAAACTAATATTTTTTTGGGGTTATTTTGCTAAAGACGTAGAGCTGTTTTACTCTGGAAAGTGAAAGCGTAAGTTTAAAATTTCGGAAATTCTGAATTTTAAAATTTCAAATTTTTAAAATTTCGGAAATTCGGAATTTGAAAATTCGGAAATTCGAAATTCCGAAAATTTAGAAATTGAAAAATTCTGAAATTTCAGAATGAACTCATTTGTCAAAATTTGTTTAAAAGGAATTCAGAACTAAACAAATTGCACATGTCTATTAGTGAATAAGGTACATCTATATTCACAACAGTCATCCAATTTGTACAAGAAAAAAACCCTGGGCCAGATTCAGGTAGAATTACGTTACACCGCCGCAGGTTTACAGCGTAAGTGCCTGATTCACAAAGCTCTTACCTGTAAACTTGCGGCGGTGTAAGGTAAATCCGCTTGGCGCAAGCCCGCCTAATTTAAATGGGGCGGGCACCATTTAAATTAGGCGCGTTCCCGCGCCGAACGTTCTGCGCATGCTCCGTTAGGAAATTTCCCAACATGCTTTGCGCGAAATTACGGCGCCCCGACGTTTTTTTTGAACGGCGACGTGCGTTACGTCGTTTCGTATTCCCGGACATCTTACGCAAAAAAAAATTTGAAATTCGACGCGGGAACGACGGCCATACTTTAACATGGCTGTTCTAAAGATAAGCCATGATAAAGCAGGCGGAAGTTTGCGACGGGAAAAACCGACTAGCGACGACGTAAGAGATTGCGACGAACGCGTGTATCTTCGTGGATCGCCGTAAGTAGTCATTTGCATATTCTACGCCGACCGCAATGGAATCGCCACCTAGCGGCCGGCCTAGAATTGCATCCTAAGATCCGACGGTGTAAGTCAATTACACCTGTCGGATCTTAGGGCTATCTATGCGTAACCTGATTCTATGAATCAGCCGCATAGTTAGGACGGGCAGGTCACAGAGATACGACGGCGTATTAGGAGATACGCCGTCGTATCTCTTTTGTGAATCTGGCCCCCTGTCCCTGTCCTTGCATATGCTTGAATTTTCCAAAGCTGGCCATATGCATTTGGATGTCTCTTGTTAAGCCCTGTGGGTGGAGCAAGAGAAATCCATTTATTTAAATCTTTTATTTTGAATGCTGTATTTTCTGCCTTGTAACTTGGTCATTATAAATAAAGAATTAAACAAATATCTATCTCCCCATCTATGCAAGGCAGCATGAATAGTGAAATCTCAGCTTCTGGCTATTATGTTTAGCAGCTTTTGCTCTAGTGGCTGCTGAATACTCAAACAGTGCTTGCATCTGATTGGATGTAAGCACTGTTTGAGGATTTTTGGAGTGGCTCCTTTAAACAAAAACAGTTTGGGGTGCCAAGATGGCTATCCACAGCTCAAATGTTGGCCTGTTCAGCAGGAATCAGACAAAATTAGAGCAGTGTATAGCCAACTTAAGTGAACCTCTTTGATTTGAGAGAGCTACAGGCCCTGCTATGATTGACTTCCTAAAAATACCTGTTGCCTGGCTGTCATGCTGAAGATCCGGATTTAATATTTCCAGAGTTGTTGACCTGTAGCAAGTCAGGATCACTGGGCAGGCTGATAACATTGTTTGAGATTTCAGTTTAGTACACAAGAAGCTACAAGGACACTAGATTTTTGTAAGGATCAACAGACGTGTTTTTAAATGTATTAAAGTGATATTAAATTCTTGTTTTTTTTTGTGTTTAAAAATAACAAACATGTTATACTTACCTGCTCTGTGTAGTGGTTTTGCACAGAGCAGCTCCGATCCTCCTCTTTTCAGGTCCCTCGATGATGCTTCTGGCCCCTCCCTCCTGCCAAGTGCCCCCACAGAAAGCAGCTTGCTATGGGGGCAACCAAGCCATGCAACTGCTGTGTGTGTCCATTCAGACACAAACAAAGACTTGGGGGGCACACCCTAACAATGCATCAAATTAAAGATGGTGCTGCTATAAGACCATACAAACAGAACAAAAGATTATAGCGCACACATACAAAAAAGTCATTTAAATCCTACAAGGCTATTTAAAGCACCTAAACATAAAAGCCAATATGAGGATTTGGTCACACCGAATGGCCATATGGGGTACTTTGACGCAGTAGTGGGCTCAAGCACTTTATGGATACATGGTGGGACCAAATCCCCATATTTGCTTAGGTGCTTTAACTAGCCTTGTAGGATTTAAATTACATTTTTATATGTGTGCGCTATAATCTTTTGTTCCATTCAGACACAGAGCCGCCACTCGACTACGTCCTCTCTCTCTCCTCATTGGCTCACTGACTTTGACAGCAGTGGGTGCCAATGGCCAATGAGAAGGGGAGTCCCAAACAGCCGAGGCTTTTGTGCAACATCGCTGAAATTAGATGGGGCTCAGGAAAGTATAAGAGGGGCTGAAAGGGGAGCTGCACACAGAAGGTTTTTAATCCTAATGCATAGAATGCATTAAGAT
Organism: Rana temporaria; assembly: GCF_905171775.1. Classification (NCBI taxonomy): domain Eukaryota; kingdom Metazoa; phylum Chordata; class Amphibia; order Anura; family Ranidae; genus Rana; species Rana temporaria. The sequence continues at coordinate 168,570,112 of NC_053494.1, read as the reverse complement.
AAAAATCCTTCTGCCTTTAGAGACACTTTAACCACTTCCCGACTGCCGCATGTATATGTACGTCCACAGACTGGCACGTACAGGCAAATGGGCGTACAGGTCGGGACCCCCCCCGCTACATGCGGCAGTCGGCTTCCATCGGGGAGCGATCCGGGACGACGGCGCGGCTATTCGTTTATAGCCGCTCCGTCGCGATCGCTCCCCGGAGCTGAAGAACGGGGAGAGCCGTATGTAAACACGGCTTCCCCGTGCTTCACTGTAGCGGCGTATCGATCGAGTGATCCTTTTTATAAAGGAGACTCGATCGATGACATCAGTCCTACAGCCACACCCCCCTACAGTTGTAAACACACACTAGGTGAACCCTAACTCCTACAGCGCCCCCTGTGGTTAACTCCCAAACTGCAACTGTCATTTTCACAATAAACAATTCAATTTAAATGCATTTTTTGCTGTGAAAATGACAATGGTCCCAAAAATGTGTCAAAATTGTCCGAAGTGTCCGCCATAATGTCGCAGTCATGAAAAAAATCACTGATCGCCGCCATTAGTAGTAAAACAATTTTTTTTTAAAAAATGCAATAAAACTATCCCCTATTTTGTAAACGCTATAAATTTTGCGCAAACCAATCGATAAACGCTTATTGCGATTTTTTTTACCAAAAATAGGTCGAAGAATACGTATCGGCCTAAACTGAGAAAAAAAAATGTATATATGTTTTTGGGGGATATTTATTATAGCAAAAAGTAAAAAATATTGATTTTTTTTCAAAATTGTCGCTTTATTTTTGTTTATAGCGCAAAAAATAAAAACCGCAGAGGTGATCAAATACCATCAAAAGAAAGCTCTATTTGTGGGGAAAAAAGGACGCCAATTTTGTTTGGGAGCCACGTCGCACGACCGCGCAATTGTCTGTTAAAGCGACGCAGTGCCGAATCGCAAAACCTGGCCTGGGCATTTAGCTGCCTAAAGGTCTGGGGCTTAAGTGGTTAAGCCTTAAAATAGAAACCTAATGCCAGGGTTGCCAACTTTCAGTAAACAGTTTGTAAAATCTGTACTTTTTGCATCTGTCCTTGAATTGCCATTAAGGTCATGTAGGCAACAATTATGGATTTTACAAACTGTTTGTAAATTTACCGAAAGTTGGCAACCCTTCCTAATGCTGCCACACATTTAAGGGGTGGTTAGCTGTATGTTACATGTGTGTTAAATAGCAGTGCTTCACAATGGTTGTGCCTCACTTTTCATCTTTCAGGGGAAGTCTAGCAGTTAGGTCAACAGTTGTCCAGCAAAGTTACATTTATATTTGTTGGACATGCTGACCATATAAAACAGCAATAGGTGCTGTATATTGTACAGCATGAAACAGTATAATCTTTGAAATTCACTTGAAGGTGAACAATAATTCTTCAACCACAAGGACACAAATCTGGATATTCTAGACGTGGTGTTATGTTACACCTATGATGTGATGACCCTTTTGATCTTGACCTGGGCTTGCCTGGCTTTAGCAAATTGAAATCAGATTGTTTGGTGTGGATTATAATACTTTGCATGTAGCTACTTGTGTGATTTATTGAATCAGCCCACTAAACTATAGTAGTAGGGATTATCACATTAACAAACAAAAAAAATATATATATAGAAGAACTACTCTTGAAGGAGATAAATATATTTTGAAGAGAAGAAAAATCAAACAGTGTCCATATACCTATACGCATCTTAAGGCAAATTAGTGAAAGCATCTAAACAATGAGGGCATTTCATATAAAAAGAATATTGGTATCACTAAAAAGATAAAGACAAATGTTCCAAGATGGACTGTGAAAATATACAACTATAAGCAAGCATGTGCAACCCCAAGTCCAAAAATTTGGGACACTTGGGTTGATTTACTAAAACTGGAGAGTGCAAAATCTGGTGCAGCTGTGCAGGGCCGTATCAAGGGGTGGGCAGGAAGGGAGGCTGCCCTGGGCGCAGTTGTATCCTGCAGGGATAGGTGTGCTGCCATTTTGACTATATGCCTGACAAGAATAGTGACAGTTATGTCACTACACCTGTCAGCCAAGATCTGGGAGCAGTGGGGAGAGCATGCTAGCCGGGGACACTGATGGGCAGTCCTGAAAGTGATGTCAAACAAGTTGCTTTCCCGGTCAGCAACAAGGAGAGGAGGAGAGCAGACGGGTGTCCACTCTGCTCCCTCCCATATACCCGGCTAGACCGGAATACATGGTTTGGGCATGCATGGAGAGGGGGGGACTCTTACCAGGGCTGTTTGGAAGCAGCCACTGGGAATGTGTGTAAAATCCCCCTCTGTCAGATCCATACGGACCTGGCACCGAAAGATTTAAAGTGAGGGAAATCCCTAGTATCCCCATTGGACGATTCCTCCTCTATTCCTGTTCCAATGATCCCCCAAAATTTGGAATTTTCTTTCTCTTTTTTGTTTTTGTTGATAATGGTCAGCAGGACAAACAGAGAGGGTTCATATCCCTAAGGCCCTTTCACACGTGCGGACCGTATGTCCGCTTTTTCATCCATCCGTTTGCGGATGAAAAAGGGACATACATTGGTCCCAATGAGATTGCGGGTGTCAGCGAATGAACATCCGCTGACACCCGTAATCGTCCGCCTCCGCAAAGATACGATTTTGCAGACAGAAGAAAACCCTATTTTTTTTCCGACTGCGGATCGGATCAGATGAACACAGACATACGGTCCGTGTTCATCCGATCCCCCCATAGGGGAGAGCGGAGAAAAGACAGGGCGGTCCCTGCACAGTGTGCGAGGACCGCCCTGTCATCCGCTGGCTCAGCGGGGATCAACGGATCGATCCCCGCTGAGCAAACGGAGCATACGGAGGCGGATCATTACTGATCCGCCCCGTATGAAAGGGGCCTAAGAGGGACATATACAGCAATAAAAAAAACTGACAATTGTTTTAAAAGCCTCCCCACTTTGTCTAAAACTACAAAAAAAAAAAAAGTTTTGCCTTTAGTTATGGTTATAAGCAGTCAACCAGCAATTTTTTATAAACTGTATATGTTGCATCTGCTTCAAAATATATCAGTCCATTCCAGAATATGTAGGGATTTCCTCTCACTTCCTGTTTGGCTGTGGCACAGGAAGTGAAGGGATATTTCTGCAATGGGACACAGATGGCGAAATTAAAATCTGACAGGGGTTATAACTTTCCCTTACTCTATCCAAAAATGTAAAAAAAAAATCATTTTTGCCTATAGTTCTTCTTTAACTATTGAAGGCTGTCTACTTTATTGTTCAGAGTTACCACAGTTGACCAGTCACTGGCCCGGATTCAGATACATTTGCGTATCTTTCGGCGGGCGTAGCGTATCTCAGATACACTACGCCGCCGTAACTTAGGGCGCAAGTTCCGTATTCAGAAAGAACTTGCGCCCTAAGTTACGGCGGCATAGTGTAAATGTGTCGGCGTAAGCCCGCCTAATTCAAATTTGGCTGATAGTGGGCGTGTTTTATGTTAAACTATCATGACCCCACGTAATTTACGCTGTTTTCGAACGGCGCATGTGCCATCAGTGGACGTATCCCAGTGCGCATGCTCGAAATCACGTTGCAAATAGTCAATGCTTTCGACGTGAACGTAACTTACGTACAGCCCCATTCACGGACGACATAAGCAAACGACGTAAAATACGACGCTGTTCGTACGTTTCCGACATCCATACCTAACATGACTTACCCCTGCTTTATGAGGGGTAACTTTACGCCGGAAAAAGCCTTACGTAAACGACGTAAAAAAATGCGCCGGTCCGACGTACGTTTCTGAATCGGCGTATCTACCTAATTTACATATTCTACGCGTAAATATACGGAAGCGCCACCTAGCGTCCAGCGTAAATATGCAACTAAGATACGACGGCGTAAGAGACTTACGCCAGTCGGATCTTAGGGAAATCTATGCGTAACTGATTCTTAGAATCAGGCGCATAGATACGACCCCGCAACTCAGAGTTACAATGACGTATCTGGAGATACGCTGTCGTAACTTGTATCTGAATCCGGGCCACTGTCTGCAGAAATATAAAAGTTTATGTTGCTTGACATGCAAAAAGGCTTGAATTATACATTCTTTCCAGTTTTCTTGCTGGATTTATTGTAAAGAGTGAACTGCCATTACAAAAATAAAATAAATGAATAAACATGAATTGTAAATGTATACTGCACCTTTAAGAGGTTAATAAGCACATAATTAACTCCCGGCAGGATCTTAATTGCACAGTTACATTGATTGAGCTTGGACCAGACGGAGAGGCAGCGTGCTGATATCACAATCTCTACTTCCTCCAATCAGAAAATCATTTGTATGTAATGAAAAAAACAAGGCATTCTGTGCTGAGCGAGGGACCACCTGTGGTCAGTATGCAATGGGACAGCGACTTGGCAGGACCTGGAAGATATCAGTGACCACTGTAGTAGCTCTGACTACTACAGCGATTGTCAGCTTTACGTTTTTATACTGTGTCTGTCCGTTTTATGAAAACCAAAGATTTTCAGTTGTGTTTCACAGCATTTCTTTTCTGTTGAAGGTGTTCTTGAAATATTATCATGTAGAACAGTTAAATCTCCTCCTGAGAGAAGTCATTGGACGAGTAGTGGTGATGCAAGCGTATACCAAAGGATGGCTCGGAGCAAGGAGATACAAGAAAGTTAAAGAGAAAAGGAATAAGAGCGCTACCTGCATTCAAGCTGGTAAATATTGCACTGTTCAGTGGTGTATTTAGGTTTTGTGCTGCCCTAGGCCTGACTAAACTCGTGTACCCCCTAATTTAAATATGACACACCCCCTTCCTGTCAAGGCCACACCCCTTTCTGTTTAAGACCCACCCTGAAATTTTCCCACCCACTAGTTCTTAATGCCTGGGTGGGGGGAATGGATTCCCTTAGTTTGCATAGATTCATACCTCCCAACTTTCTGAGATGGGAATGAGGGACACCTATCAGCAAAGGTATGTAGGCATAGGACACACCCCTTGCCACGCCCCCTTAAAGGAGAATTGTACAAAAAAATAAGATTGGTTAAACCCACAAGTGCTTTTTTTACCACTACTATTTCTTTATATTGGCTTTTGGAATTTACAAATGCAGTAATTTAGAAATCAGATGAAAGGTTTAGCGCTGGGAAACATTTTTTGATAGATAAAAAGTGCATTGTATATACATATGTATAGATCAGACCAAAATGAGGGACAAATGAGGAGAATGAGGGACAGAAGGACATTGCTCCAAATCAGGGACAGTCCCTCAAAATCAGGGACAGTTGGGAGGTATGATAGATTTTCTATCACTTCCTGTTTAGCTATGGGGCAGAAAATGAAGGGAAATCTCTGCAATGGGACAGGGATGGTAAACAAATAAACTTACAGGGCCTATAACCCTCCCTTAATCTATCCAAAATGAAAAATAGTGTTGCCTATAGTTCTACTTCAAACACCAATTTCTGATAATTTTATGGAGAGGACCAAGAAGATATAAACATGCCAATGGTACAGCAGAAAACATATAGCACAGTGAGGAAGGTTTGTGGTCCAGGATGATAGGACAGTCACAATTAGAAACAGCTTGCGTTACACTAACAGTGTAGCACAAGCCAGCGGGGACACTTTCCGTGCTGCCCCCCTGCAAAGTGCTGCCCTAGGCCTGGGCCTTGTTGGCCTAGGCCAGGATACAGCGTTGGCACTGTTACACCTTGAAATAAAAGAGAATTAGAAGTAAAAAGAACCCAGCAACCGATATATAAGTGCCCTGTGTAAAAATTATAATTATAGCCCCAATCATGCCATTCCGGTCACTCAGTGGCCTCCTAGCTACTATGGGCAGATACACAAAAGAATTACGCCAGCGTATCTCTTGATACGCCGCATAATTTCAAATTTTGCGCGTTGTATCTTTGTTTTGTATCTACAAAATAAGATACAACGGCATCTCGGCTAGATCCGACAGGCGTACGTCTTCGTACGCCGTCGGATCTAAGATGCAACTTTTCGGCGGCCGCTAGGTGGCGTTTCCGTCTAATTCCGCGTCGAGTATGCAAATTAGCTAGTTACGGCGATCCATGAACGTACGTCCGGCCGGCGCATTTTTTTACGCCGTTTGCGTTCGGCTTTTTCCGGCGTATAGTTAAAACTGCTATTATGAGGCGTACTCAATGTTAAGTATGGCCGTCGTTCCCGCCTCGCATTTTGAATTTTTTACGTCATTTGCGTAAGTCGTTCACGAATAGGGATTTGCGTAGAATGACGTCACCGTCTTATACATTGGCTTGTTCCGGTTTCATTTCAAGCATCCGCACTGGGATACCCCCACGGACGGCGCATGCGCAGTAAAAAAAAACGTTGTTTACGTCGGGTCACGACGTATTTACATAAAACACGCCCCCATCACAGAGATTTGAATGCCGCGCCATTACGCCGCCAAAGATACACTACGCCGCCGTAACTTACGGCGAAAATTCTTTGTGGATTTGAAGAAAAAAAATAAGTTACGGCGGCGTAGTGTATCTTAGATACTCTGCGCCCGGTGGAGAGAAGCGCCGGGGTATGTGGATCTTCCCCTATGTGTTCTACATTTTCTACATTGCTTCTCACTTACTTACATTTATCTGGAAAGTGGATGAGGAACTCCTCTCAAAGTATCCTCTGCCTCTCCACCCCGGAAGTGTATGTTAGCTGGTATCAGTATAGCAGTAATTCTAATGGGTATGGCTGATCATTGTAAGCACCCCAGAAGTGTTTTAGTGGCACAGTGGAACCTTGTATTACGAGCAAATTCCATGCGAATACTTGTAATCCAAAGCACTTGCTTATCAAAGCGAGTTTCCCCATAGAAGTCAATGAAAATCATTTGGCTGCCCTCGGAAACCCCCAGGAAGGCTCGGAAACACTTGGGAACAAAGTATTTCTTAGTATTTCCGAACGGCTCTGATCGGCTCCGGTGCCCCCGCACCTCTGGATAAATGCAGTACTGCAGAGGCTTGAATCATGCTTGTTTTGCGAGACAATACTCGCAAACTAAGTCAGGATTTAAAAAAGAATATTGCTCATATTGCGAAACGCTCGTTAACTGCGTTACTCGCAATCCAAGGTTTCACTGTATATGGTTTGTCCCAACCCCAGTAAATCTCACTTTTGTCGGACTGGTTGGTCCTGCATGTTATTGAGATTAACCCCTTTACGACCACCCATCGCACATATACTGAGGCAGAACAGCCGCTCTGCTCTGGACCAGGTATCTATTACCTGATCCGACACTTCCAGATCTGGGTCTAGTGATCTGCTCCCGCTGTAATTAGGCACAATGGGCGCTAATTTGCGGGTATCACGGATTTGCTGTCTGACGGAACCCGACGATCATTAGTCAGAGAGCCAAACAAGGCAAATTGCTGTTCTGTCAGTAGGGAAGGGATTGATCAATGCCTTCCCCTAGTAAAAGCACCTCCCACACTGTGCACAAACACTGGTTAGGCACAAAGTTAACCCATTGATCGCACCTGATGTTTAACCCTTTCCCAGCCAGTGTCATTAATACAGTGACTTACATATTTTTAGCACTGATCACTGTATTAGTGTCACTGGTCTCAGTTATTGTCACAACTGTCCGTGCAATATCGCAGTCGCTAATCGCCACAATTACTAGTTATAGTTATACTAGTTAAAATAAGCAAATAAATAAATCTCCCATAGTTTGTAGACGCTATAACGCAAACCAATCAATATACGCTTATTGGGATTTTTTTACAAAAATATGTAGCAGAATACATATTGTACTAACTTGATAAAGAATTTTTATTCTATTTTTATTGGATACGTTTTATAGCAGAAAGTTAAAAAAAATGATTTTAACTTAACACCAAATCTCAGAAAGAGGCTCGGTCCTTGAGTGGTTAATAACTAATTATAGTATTTAGTATGTTGATTCCTTTTGTTTTATTTTACATGCCTTTCATAAAAATATTACCACTTGACCAGGAGATTTACCCCCTTTATGACCAGGCCACTTTTGGCAATACAGCACTGCGTTACCTTAACTGACAATTGTGCAACGTTGTACCCAAAAAAAATGTATATCCTTTTTTTCCCACAAATAGAGCTTTCTTTTGGTAGTATTTGATCACCCCATGGTGTTTATTTTTTGCGCTATAAACAAAAAAAAACTACACATTTGAAAAAAAAACATTTTTTGCTTGAAAATTACTTAGAACAACCCTCAAACATTATATATATATTTTTCTAACACCCTAGAGAATAAAATGGAGGTTGTTGCAATACTTTTTGTCACACCGTATTTGCGCGGCTTTTTTTCAAGCGCACTTTTTTTGGGGAAAAAAAATCACATTTTTGAATTGAAAAGTAAGACAACAGTAAAGTTAGCCCAATTTTTTTCATATTGTGAAAGATAATGTTACGCTGAGTAAATTGATACCCAACATGTCACGCTTCAAAGTTGCACCCACTCGTGGAATGGCGACAAACTGTTAGCCTTAAAAATCTCCATAAACTACGTTTAAAAAATTCTATATGTTGCATATTTTGAGTTACAGAGGAGATCTAGGGCTAGAGGATTTTTTCTTATTTTTCGCATACATGTAAAAATCTTAATTTTTGGCAATAAAAATAATTAAACACCCAGAACATGATATATTTTCTGAAAACAGAGACCCTGTAGAATAAAAAGGTGATAGTTGCAAAAAAAAATTTGCACAACTGTTTATTAAATGCAAATTTTTAGGAACAAAAATTTTTATGAATTAAATTTAGTGCAAAAGCACACCATATAATACCCATTTTTGGTTAAAATATAAAAGATGAGGTTGCATTGAGAAATAGATACCAAACATTAAGGGCCAGATCCTCAAAAGAGATACGCAGGCGGATCTGCTGTTCCGCCTGCGTATCCCTGTTTCTATCTTTGGAACTGATCCACAGAATCAGTTTCCAAGAGATAGACAGAAGATCCGGCAGGTGTAATAGTTTTACACTGCCGGATCTTAAGATGCAGTACCGCGACGGCCGCTGGGGGCATTCATCGTCGAAATTACGCGTCGGGTATGCTAATGAGGAGTTACGTCGATCCTCAAAGCTTTTTCGCGTTCGCTACGTCGCCGCTACGTTAGTTTCCCGTCGCTTAGTTACACTTTTGTAAAGCAGCCCTACTTTTACACAGCAGGCATACTGCTGTGTAAGGCTCCATTCACATCTAGGCGGACGAAATCGCAGCGTTTTGTCCCGCGAATTGCGGCGGCAAATAGCGGCGTTTTGTACCGCGATTTGCGGCGACAAAACGCTGCGATTGTCCGCCTAGATGTGCCCCTAGGATGTGCCCCTCTATGGAGATGGTTCCCGAACGCCGAAAGCCGCCTGAAAAAAAGGGCCGGGACCTTTTTTCAGGTGGCAGGCAGCAGGCGTACGGCGTTCGGCGTGGAGATGTGAACCATCTCCATAGAGGGCAATGTGTTTCCAGCCCTCTGGCGGCAGCGGCGTCACACTACAGGCGACAAAACGCCTAGGTGTGAATGGGGACTAAAGTATGGCCGTCCTTCCCGCGTCAAATTTTTTAATTTTACGTCGATTGCGTAAGCCGTACGGAAATACGCTACGCGCCGCGTCGATCAAAAAATTACGTCACGTCGCGCAAAGCACGTCGGGAAATTTGCGTCACAAGCATGCGCAGTACGTCCGGCGCGGGAGCGCGCCTAATTTAAATGGGACTCGCCCCATTAGATTAGGAACGCCTTGCGCCGGACGGATTTGAGTTACACCGCCGCAAATTTCCAGGTAAGTGTGTTGTGGATCGATACCTAACTTAAGAAATTTGCGGCAGTGTAACTTAAATCTGTTAAGTTACGTTGCGCTGCGGGGCTGTGGATCTGGCCCAAAATGTCTTAAAATTGTGTGCACGTGCAATATTGCCAAAAACAATGGTGCCCAAAAATCCCTATAGGTGGTGCTTTTAAAGCCTTTGAAGCTCATCAGTTTACAGTTAGCTATTAGCTCTTGTGCTAGAATTATTTTTCTCACGCTGATGTTCACAGCGATATGTCACATGTGTGGTGTGATTACTGTTCACATGCGCATGCACACCCGAATGCAAAGGTTTTCTGCTATTTCCTTATTTTTATTTGAATATATTGGATTTCATATATATATTTTTTACTTTTTTCTTTTATTTTTATATTTCTTTTTACTTGATTGCTATCACGAGGGGTTAATAAGCCCCTGTGTGATAGCATTATGCAGGTGGCAGGTACTCTTTATGGAGACATTAGGGGTCTAATAGACCCCAATGTCTCCCCTGCCCTTCACACCATCTAACCAAGCACAGATTGGCTCACTCTTTGGATGTACATAGTACGTCCAAAGAGCTCAATTGGTTATATTAAAGTCCTGTCTGAAAATCGTGTTTTAGGTCTTTTTTAATTTGAGTCTGATGATATGTGCCAGATTTAACCTCTATCAGTATGAGTGTTCTTTAAAAAGTTTCCGCACTTTTTTTTAAACTATTAAATATAAAAAATGGATTCAATATTTTTTTCTTTAACCATATAGCTGGTTATTTATATTTACCACTGCATATAGATAAGAAATGTTTAATTTAAACATTTTTAAACTACATATCAACAAAATGATACATCAATCTTTATTTTAGGTTTTTATCCGATTTTTAATCGATTAATCAAAACAATAATCGGCCAACTAATTGATTATGAAAATAATCATTAGTTGCAGCACTAGTTGTCAGCCACCAACTTATCCTCCAAATAGGCAGGTGAGTGGTATGTAAGTTTGCTCCTCTAATGTCATTAGTATCCAGCTAGCCTTGTTGGAGGCAGCAGTGCTGTCTTTCGGCCTAGGCCGACAAGGCCCAGGCCTAGGGTGGTACTTTGCATGGGGCAGCAAGAATGCCGCCCCCACGTGAGAAAAAGCCCCCTTCCCGACCTGTCCTACTGAGTCCCGGCTTCCATGGCCTCCCTCCGCGACCGCCTTCCACGGCCTCACCCCACGACCGGCTTCTATGGCCTCCCCCTGCGACCGCCTCCTGTCTTGTTGTAGTGCGGCACTTGTAAATATTATGGGCAGCAGTAGTTTGGGCGTGCTTGGCCAAGGGGGGTGGAACGACTGGCATCCCCATAAACGGCCGGTGCCTGGCTGCATTCCATTTGACTGGCGGAGGCCGAGCCTAATGATCTCTGCCTACCTTCCTCCATGCGGCTTTCGAACATTGGCTTACACCCTTATAGGCTAAAATAAAAGCAAACTTATTAAGCAAAAAAAAAAATCAGTAGCACTTACATTTTTTATCTAATTGTAAGAGGGGAGGGGCTATGGAGCCAGGTGCAAAAAAAAGTTGTTTTACTGGGTAAAGGTACTCTTTTTATGAACTATGTTGTTTTCATTACTGCAAGAGTATGTCATGGGAATACCATGTACTTCTATGATCTTTCAGCATGGAAAGGATATGATACTCGGAAAAAACTTAAGGAAATAAGAGGCAGAAGAAATGGAGCAGCGATTGTTATTCAAGCAGGTAACAGAAATAGTAATTGAATGTTGCACATTGTTATTCCAGGGTTATGTGAGATTTCCTGCGGCTAATTAAGTAAGTCCTCCACCTAATCTAGCCTCTGTGTTAAACAAAATTTAATTTGTCATGCAGTAAAAATCGAATGCCCAGTACATGTCAGCAATCCAGACGTTTGTTTCTTATTCTCCTAGTCTTATGCCGCGTACACATGACCGTTTTTCATGACGAGAAAAATGCCATTTTTTAAATTGGTCATTAAAGCGGAGGTTCACCCTAAAATTTAACTACATTGCTCTCCTACCTACAGTCCTAATCTAGCACTGCTGCGTTGTCATTTTCTTTTAAATGTGTATCCTTACCTGTGTTCTAGATGACTTCCGGGTCTTCTTCCCAGCGGGGAGTGGGCGTGTCGCTTCTTTTCCCCGACGAGGCGTAATTGGATGCTGTGCACAAGGTCTCCTGGGAGTGACGTTAAAACACTCACAGGAGACCAGCTCGAGTGTCACGTGATGCGGGAAGCGGGTCACATGATGCGCAAAGCGCGTCATGTGACTAGGAATCCAGGAAGCTTTGCTTGTGGGATTCAACATGCCCAAAAGCAAGATGGAAAAGGCCTGCAGGATTTTTTAAAAGTTATTCTTTGAAACAAAATCGGAGCGAGTGGTCTTAGCAGCGCCTAGCAGGTGAGTAGTACCTAGCTAGCGCTGTTACAATTCTTTTGACAGATATAACAAAAAAAGTTAAACCCGCGGAACCCCCGCTTTAAAAACGATCGTGTGTAGGCTCCAAAGCATTTTTCTCAACGTGAAAAATGGGCATTAAAAATTTAGAACCTGCTCTATTTTTTCTCGTTGTTTTTCATTGTGAAAAACAGTCGTGTGTAGGCTTTAAAGATGGCAAAAAAACACGCATGCTCAGAAGCAAGTTGTGAGAATGGAAATTTACATAATCAAGACCAAAGGGTGGCGCCATTCGAATGGAACTTCCCCTTTATAGTGCCGTCGTACGTGTTGTACATCACTGCGCTTTGCTCAACCTTTTTTTTTTTACGATTGTGTGTATGCAAGGCAGGCTTGAGAAGAATCAAATCAAGAAAAATGTTGTTTTCCATGACATGAAAAACGGTCGTGTGTACGCGGCTAGGGTGACCACATTTCCAAACTACGATTCAGGGACACCCTCCTTTCCCAAAAATCAGCTTGTGATGTAACGAATCACAGCACAGTGATTGGACACAAGAGACAGGATTTATGATTTCTCCAATCACAAGCAGGGGGCGGGATTGTGCTCCTCCAGGCATTCCCGGCCAGGACAAGTACTGTCAGGGAGTAAAGCGGTGATGTGGCGGCCTTTTTTGGGGGCATCAGATTGGCCCTGGGGTTGGCTGTGTCAGTTTCATTCCGGGCCACTGTATTGTCCTGGAATGAAGGTGCCCGGGACAGACCTGCAAAATGCGGGACTGTCCCTGGCAATCTGGGACACATGGTCGCCCTATACGCGGCATTAGAGTTGAACAGTTACGATGTACAATGCTCACAATGTTTATTGTTTTAGAAGAGGTGCACTGTTAAAATATGAACTGAAAGTGTTCCCCTGACGAGATACTGTAACTTTTCTCAGGGCAAAGTGATTAGTCTGACCATTCAGAGAATGCTTTGCATTTTCTGAATAAATGCAAAGCGTTCTCTGATTAGAAGAGGTAGAGAGCAAGACATCACTGCCTTGCACTGCCTGCATGCAGACACTGTGGGGTTGATTTACTAAAGGCAAATAGACTGTGCACTGTGCAAAGTACAGTTGCACTTTGCAAGAGCAGTTGATCCAGAGCTTAGTAAATGAGCAGAAGCTCTTCTGAATTCCATCAACCAATCATGTGGAAGCAAAAATGCATTTTTTTATTTTCCTTTGCATATGATTGAGTATTCTTTGCAAAGTAAAGCTTTACCTCATTTACTAAGCTCTGGAGCAACTGCACCTGCAGAGTGCACAGTCTATTTGCCTTTAGTAAATGAACTCCACAGTTTGGCTCACTGCTTGGATGCACTGCTAGCCAGTGCTTATTTGTATACTTTGGTAAAAGAAAGGAGATAGGCAGTGTTAATGCCCCCTTTAGCAAGATTTTGGCTCACATTTGTCTTTACAGAAAGTAAAGGAAAAAGTCAACCCGGTGATTACAGAAACAGCCATTTAAAAAATAAAAAAGTTTCTAATCTTTCCCCACTCTTTAACCAATTCAGTACAGGGCGTTTTCACCCCCTTCCTGCCCAGGCATATTTTCAGCTTTCAGCGCTGTAACATTTTGAATGACAATTGCACGGTCATGCAACACTGTACCCAAATTACATTTTCTAGAATTTTTTTCCCCACATATTTTCTTTAGGTGGTATTTTATCACCTCTGCGGTTTTTATTTTTTTGCGCTATAAACAAAAAAAAGAGCAACAAGTTTGAAAAAAAACAATATTTTTTTCTATGATAAATATCGCAATAAAAAAAGAAAACTTTTTGGCCGATACGTATTCTTCTACATATTTTTGATAAAAAACTTGCATTAAGCATATATTGATTGGTTTGTGGAAAAGTCTTAGCGCCTACAAAATAGGTTATTGATTTATGGCATTATTATTATTATTTTTTTTTACTAGGCATGGCGGTGATATGCGACTTTTATCATGACTGTGACATTGCGACAGACACATCGCACACTTTTGACAATATTTTGGGACCATTGACATTTATACAGCGATCAGTGCTAATAATATGCACTGATTACTGTATAAATGAAAAAAATATATATAGTTGCGCTAGATCTCAAACTGTGATCCTGTATACACAGGAATAATAACACTCCGGTTGTCTCCTCCGCCCCCGGCTCACATGTTGATGGTCCGCTCCAGGGGGCTGCCATTTGTCTGCTGGGAGTAATACACATGCAGATTTGGGTCATAAGGGACCATTGACTCTGGTAAGCAGTTTACCTACTAGATGGTGGTGAATTTCACTTTGGTTTCTAGACTCTGTGAAGAGAGTCTAGTTCACATCTTGGATCATCACATGGGTGTTCATTCACATTAATGTCACATATGGACTCTTATGTTCATTTCTAATTTCATGCATTTCTATATGGTCACTTCATTGTTGGCACTTTTCTTTAGCATATTGCATGGTCTACATTTATTGTTTTGCACTGTATGTTATTTACACTTTATATTTGATACCTATAGAGTGGTAGTAATTTAGTAACTATCCCCTTTCAAGGGTTGTTTGAGATCTAGCGCAACTATATATATTTTTTTCACTTTTGTTCACTTTTTATGTTTTCAGTATCAATGACACTGGCAGGGAAGGAGTTTACACCAGGGGGCGATCAAGGGGTTAAATGTGTTACCTAGGAAGTGATTTTAATTGTGGGGGGAGGGGACTGACTAGGGGAGGAGACCAATCAGTGTTACTATATACTAGGAACACACAATCTGTCTGCTCTCCCCTGACAGAACATGGATCTCTGTGTTTACACACAGAGATCCATGCTCCTGCTCTGTCACGAGAGAGCGCGGGTACCCGGCAGACATTGCGGCCACCGGGAACGCACATCGGCTCCTTAGTGATGTGGTGGCGCGTGCAAGCCCCCTATACCGCCGGGAAGCTGAGGGCGTCATATGACACATGCCCAGGATCTGCGGACGTCATATGGCAATATGTGGGATGGGAAGTGGTTAAAAAAAAATATGGCTGGAGTTGTGCTTCAACAGACTGAAAGCTGTTTGGCTTTCACTAGCAGACCATGGAAACCCAACATTCATCGAATCTGCATAGCTGTGGGCTGTGTATTTTAGCCTCAGAACCCCATTGAGAATGAATGTTTTTTTTCAATGGTGACCCCAATAGATCCAGCACCTCCAAGCAGTGGTAACCTCAGACCTTCTTTTTTTTTTTTCAATTCTTTATTTTAGAAGTAGACCTTCATGACCAGTGAAAGTCTCTTTAAGTTCCAGAATAATGGAATGTGCATAACTGTTTTATTTTTGTGCGTATATAAACGTTTGTTTAAACCCTAGGCCTAGTACCCAGGAACTTAAGTGTGCGGCATTGGGCCGAAATACCATAGTTTCCAACTGTCTTTCGATTTTCCAACTGCCCTTTGCTCCTAGAAATGTCCCTGGTTTTTATTGCTTGTCTATTTCAGATTTCAAATATGGTTTCCTCTCCTTGTTACCCAACAGACAATCAAACAGACTGCGAACAAAAATAGTTTTTTGATTGGCTGGTCCATTTTAGTGAGATTGCATGTTGCCAACTTGAGTTTATTTCACAAAATTACAGGTTATTAGGTATTTAGAAAGATTTAGAGACTGCTCTGTCCTGAAATGGAATGATTTTGTAAGATGCACAGAATGTAACACTACAGTGAAATTTGACATTATAAAGTGGCACGTAAGCAATCTCGCTATTTCACTATGGTTTGGATGAACAGCCGTTACGGTTCATCCACTTTTGCGTTATACATCACGTTTTTCTGCATCGTATTTCCCACCAGCTCCAGGAACATTCTCGGGAAGATGTAGCGCTGTGTTTGAGTCACTGAGCAGGAGACCTCATTTGCATATTATCATTCATTGCCTGAGAACTAGGATGTTACTGTGACTCGTTCTTGTTAAGGAAATGGATTTGTGTATAACGGAAGCAGCGATCGAGTTGTGCCCAGAGCAGAATATATGAGAGAATCTTAAAAGGCAATGAAATGCTTTTGTTGGGTGCCTGTAAAGGAATGTTTGTATAAAACGCTGCTTGTTCCATGCAGTGCAGAAATATGTATACAGGGATGAAACATGTTTTGCTATAAATTTCAGAAAGATGGCTGCTGAAGCATGCTGACATTTGTTGTTCATTAAATATATTATTAATTACTGTTCATACTGTAGCAGATGGTTGCTACTAGTTACTAACATCCACCATATCACCCTGCTGCCAGACCTTCATATAAGAGTGATTTGCTTTCTTTTGTTTTGTTTATTTGGGGGATATAACTTGGTTGGGGAAAGGGGATATGGGATGCCCATAGAACAGATCACTTTGCCATCATGGTTATAGAATTGGTTAAATTAATTGAGCTTTTGAAGAACTAATAGACTCTAATATTCACAATCACTTCCCCTGCAAAAACTCCTGCAGGCCGTTGCTCCACCTCTGCATCAACCTCTGCATCAACCCCTGCAGACTGTTACTCCCAGGACTCCTCTCCTCCTGCACAAAACTGTGAACTATTATGCCCTGTACACACAACCGGTTTTCCAATGGGAAAACTGCGAGGAGAGCTTTTGGCCTGGAATCCCAGCCATGTGTATGCTCCCTTGCAGCTTTTCCAACGCAAAAAAAAGAGAACCAGCTCTCACTTTTCCTGCCGGGATTCCCGGCAGACTTTTTCCTGTCAGAAAACCCGGCCGTGTGGAGCAGAAAACGCCCATTTTTGTCCGTTTTCTGTGGGGAAAACTCAGATGGCGCATAAACATGGTCAGGATTCCTGAGGGAAAAGCTCTCATCAGCGCTTTCCCGATGGGAAAACCGATCGTATGTACAGGGAAAAAGTAGAGAGCAGGTTCTTGGTTTTCCCCTCTGGATTTCCGACGGACCTTTTCCCATCAAGAATCCCGGTCGTGTGTACTAGTCTTTCCGCCTCATCATCTTCATCTTTACACCAAGGATTACTCTGAATAGTCCTAGATGCTTGCTGACTTGCTGAACTGTTAAAAGGCCAGGGGCCTGCAATACCCCTTCTTGTGGCCTAGTAGTTTAGCAGCCTGACTTTGTCGGTGGACTACTGATTCCAGCTATGCCGACTTGCAAATCCTGTGCCCGCAGGACACATCGATTTGACACAAAACCCCACAGTCTCTCCTCTGGCCTCACACCCAGCTCCCCTGGAATGCCTCCTCCAGATATCCACTGTGCCTCACTCACTGACGTTCTCCTTCCCTGAATCCATGGTGAAGAACTTAACCGGACATGCGTTCCAATCATTTTTTCAGCCTCATTGTTCTAGGACACCTCTTCCATGACAGTGTAAGGATGAGGCTCCCCCCAGCTCCGGGCTCCTCCGCCAAGGCAGGCACCCCCCCCAGGTGGGGATGGGCCACATGCTGTGATCTAGAACTCCATTCTTCACATCCCCCACTGACAACTTTATCCAGTGGGCTGGACCTGAGCTTATAAATGAGGCCTGCCCCCTGCCAATTCCAGTTAGGGATTAGTCAGGGCTCCTCACATGAGCTCTGTCACTCCAATCCTCTGCCCTGCCCCTCCCCCAGAACATTCTCCCTGGAAGCAGGGAAGGCGCCCAAGAACTGAAGCACAGCTGGTCACACTAACCACTCACTGCCCCCAGATCAAAAGAAGCAGGCCTAGCCTGAAGCATAGGTCTGCCTAAATTTACCTGCCTAGCAGCTACCACACAACAGTCCTCAATTCTAGCACCTACCTATGGTAGAGGGTGCTACAATACATTGTGGTATCGTCATCAGTTTTTAAAGAGAGTGATACATGTCTGGGAAAAGAAGCTGCATTCCTTTGTCATTCCTTAAAAGGGAAAATCTAGATTGTGCTCAACTGATATCAGAATGCATATATTATGTAATATAGTAATATAGTGTATGTTATACTTCATTTAAATATTCTTGTAAAGTCAAGGTAGCTGTAATAGGATTCCACTTGTATGTTCCATGTAGCATAGAAGTGTTATCAAGCAAAGAAAAACTTTCTTGGCCAGCAACATCAATGATTAACCACTTGACCACCAGGCACGTAAACCCACTTAATAACCAGACCAATTTTCAGCTTTCGGTGCTCTCACAATTTGAATGACAATTACTTAGTCACACAACATTGTACCCAAATGAAATTTTCGTCCTTTTCTTCACACAAATAGAGCTTTCTTTTGGTGGTATTTAATCACCGTTGTTTTTTTAATTTTTTGCGCTATAAGAGAAAAAAGACTGAAAATTCTGTAAAAAATAAATGAATTTTTCTTTGTTTCTGTTATAAAATTTAGCAAATTTTGTATTTTTTCTTCATTCTTTTGCATAATGTGAAAGATGAAGTTACGCCGAGTAAATAGATACCCAACATGTCACCCTTCAAAATTGCACAAGCTCGTGGAATGGCGCCAAACTTCGCTACTTAAAAATCCCTATAGGCGACGTTGCAGGGTATTGTGGGGTATTGCAGAGTATTGTGGGGTATTGCAGAGTATTGTGGGGTATTGCAGTGTTACAGGGTATTGTGTATTGCACAGTATGGGCAGGGATAGCTGAGCATGTAGGGATTGATGGATGGCTGGATCTGTGACTGCATTTGTCACAGATCCAGCCCACAGCACTCGTGCTGCATCCGCTCTCTCCCCTCTCCTCTCACACTGTACCGTTCGGTACAGAGAGGGGAGGGAGGAACCGGCGTCATCACATGACGCCGGTTTGTTTACAAGTGATCGCTCCGTCATTGGACGGATCGATCACGTGGTAAACCGCCACCATCAGCGGCGATTTACCGTGATCCGTGATGCGCCGGGTCACAGACATTCCAGTGTGCGGGAGCGCGATTCTGGGAGGACGTCCGTGGACGTCCTCCCAGAGTTAAGGAACCGCCTTGTAGACGTCTTTCGTCTATAGGGCGGTGAATAAGTGGTTAATGGTACTATCTACCTGCCTACCAGCATACATACAATGCACACCTATGGAACAAGGGATCTTTGGGGTGACCGATGTCGAAAATCGCAACGTGATGTTAACGAAGTGTTAACAAGCTTTAAAACAAGCCATCACTGACTTCTGTAGCTGCAGGCACTGTGGAACAATAAAACCTCAAAATGCACAGCAGAAGCACCAAGGTCATTCAAATTGTTCTGTTAGGCCCTGTACACACGACCGAACATGTCTGCTGAAACTGGTCCGTGGACCAGTTTCAGCAGACATGTTCGGTCGTGTGTAGGCCCGAGCGGACAGGATTCCAGCGTACATTTGCCCGCCGGGCCTTTTTCCAGCGGGCAAATATTTCTGAACAAGTTTTAAAACATGCCCGCTGGAATCCTGCCCGTCGGACATGTTCGGTCATCTGTACAGACCTACCGTACATGTCCGAGCGGCCGCCATCCCTCGCATGCGTCGAATGACTTCGACGCATGCGTGGAAGCAGTAAACTGGCAGGGCTGCGCATGTCGCCGCGTCATCATCGCGGCGACGGCGCGGCCACGCCCCGCGTATTGTTTACGCGCGGATTTCTATATGATGGTGAGTAAAGCCATCATACAGAAATCCCCGGGCAGACATGTACGGTGAAAACGGTCCGGCGGACCGGTTTCATTGTACATGTTTGCTCGTCTGTACAAGGCCTTAGTAGTTCAACTCACCTTGCTGCAAACTCCCAGCAGGGACTCAGCCGCTGTCCAGCATTTTTAATATCTCTAAACTCAGGAGCTCAGGAGTAGAGTGAGGTTCAATGCTTCTGCTATAAACCTTGAGGATTCATTGCTCCACAATTCCTGTAGCTACAGAGGTCAGGTATTTATACATAGACTCATAGGGGTTTATTTACTATGGGAAAAAAGACTGCACTTTGTAATGTGCAGTAGCACTCTGCAAGTGCAGTTGCTCCAGAGCTTTGTAAATGAGCAGAAACTCTGCTGACTTCCATCATCCAATCATGTGCCAGAAAAATGCTGTTTTTTTTATTTTCCTTGCACGTGATTGGGTACTCTCTGCAAAGTGAAGCCTTACATCATTTACTAATCTCTGGAGCAACTGTACTTGCAGAAGGCAACTGCTCTTTGCAAACTCCACAGTCTATTTGCCTTTAGTAAAGAAACCCCATAGTGAGAGATTTACTAAAACTGGAGCGTGCAAAATCTGATGCAGGTGTGCATGGAAGCCAATCAGCTTCTAACTTCAGCTTGTTCAATTAGGCTTTGACGAAACCAGGAAGTTGATTGGCTACCATGCACACCTGCATCAGGTTCTGAGTGCACCAGTTTTAGTAAATATCCCCTATAGAACACTTCCAGATTCACCTGGAAGTATATAGTTCAGAGTTGTCCAATCCCTGCCAATATGGCTAGGAAAACAGCTTATCAAGGACAGTTATTACTCAATCTAACTGGAAGGAGTGCAGAGGTATAAGAGGTTCAAAAGAAAAAAAAAATATTTAAAAAACAAATGATGTAAAAATACATTTAAAGAACATATGAATGCAAGCAAACACATATGACACACATACATAAGTGACAATTGCACAACATATATTAGATATCATTCTGCGTGTCGTAATGAAAAGAATAATTCTAGGGTCATTAGTTATGGTTCACGCTAAATCGATTAACTGTAAAAGTTTTTAAACCATCACCTACAGAAAGTTTGGGGTATCTTGCTTGTAGATGTTTCTTGGCAGTGTGCAGTTTTAACCACTTAAGCCCCGGACCACTTTGTTGCTAACTGACCGGGCCACTTTTTGCGATTCAGCACTGCGTCGCTTTAACTGACAATTGCGCAGCCGTGCAACGTGGCTCCCAAACAAAATTGACGCCCTTTTTTCCCACAATTAGAGGTTTCTTTTGGTGGTATTTGATCACCTCTGTGGTTTTAATTTTTTGCGCTATAAACAAAAATATAGTTTAGGCCGATAGGTATTCTTCTACATATTTTTGGAAAATTGGGTTTGCGCAAAAGTAATTTTTGGGACCATTGTCATTTTTACAGCGATCAGTGCTATAAAAAGGCGTGATTTTTACTGTAGGGGGCGTGGCTTGCTGTGACACGTCACTGATTGTATTCCCGATGACAGGGAACGTGATCAATGACAGTGTCAGCTAGGCAGAACGGGGAGATGTTGTGTTTACACTAACATCTCCCCGTTCTATGTCTCCATGAGACGATCGCAGGTATGCCCGTGGCGATCGAGTCCGCGGGACCCGCGGCCTCGCTCACGGAGATTGTGGCGGGCGCTCACGCCATAGTCTCACGGAGACATAGAACGGGGAGATGTTAGTGGCAGCCAGTGTTACAGGCAGCCTAGGGAGGTGGGACAAAATACTACATGTACTTTGTCCCATGGAGAACTCAATAATGTAAGAAAATCGTAATATTTTGAAGCTTTGTTTAATACTTGTTAAGAATATTTAAATAATTGAATGTCCACAGCCTAGTTATAGATTTACCCTAAATCTGCACAAAATAGCCTTTAACTGCCTAAAGGTAATAGGATAGATCTAGAAGTAGTGTGTAAAATCTTTAAAAAAATATGTCAATGCAGATGTTTACTATTTTTCTACTGCAATACATGTATTATTATATAGGATTTATATAGTGCCAATAGTTTGAAAATGACTTTATATAACAAAGATAGACAGTACAGTTTACAATACAATTCAATACAAGAGGGTTAGCATGGCCATGCTTATGAGAACTTACAATTTCAAAGGTATGGGCAAGTGATGTTATAGATAGTAATTGTGTGGGGATGAGTTGTTTGAGAAAGTCAAATTCTAATCCCAGTGACTTTCCCTGACACTGGCTATGGTTTAAAATCATTATAAGTGTAACCGACTTTGTCTCTTATAATTAAACTAATATTAATATTAGATTAAATATTAATAGACAGCGCCTGCTCCCCCTATGAAATATACTAGATCCCAATGTGGTACTCTGTGTCTGTGGCTATAACTTATCACTGTCATAAAGTGACTTGTGATGGATATGACAAATTAAAAATGTGAATTATCATATACATGCATACATAAAGAATTGTTTAAACCAAAGTCCAATGTGGATAAATTTAAATTTAAATTTAAATAATTTAAAGAAAATATATAAAATCTTTGCAGTGACATTTAACGTGCATATAGTGATGGCTGTGCAAAACAAAGTATTTTCCTTGTGAAAAAGTACTGTAGTGCTCCATGTCCCATAGGTGTTAATGCATCCACCTCATGGGGGCTGTTAAAAGATCCGCACTCACCAGATATGTTGGACTCCCTTACCTTATAGCACGAGGAGACTACTGTGCTTGTAGATCATTAATGGTATATGGAAAAGGAAACTCCTCATAGAGTAACATTCTCAGATGATTTATTGGAAAACAGCATCATACATAATACAAATCCATAGTTTGATGTTGGTAAAACTGTCAATAAGACAGAACTGGACATCACAGAAGACAAAACATTAATGGGGACCAATCCCCATATGATATCCTCTGTTTGCTCCTTCTATGGTGGATTACCACCGATGATGACTCTGGGGCTCCAGGGACAAAATGTGCAGTCTGCGGTATATGGAAAAAGAAACTCCTCATAGAGTAAAATTCTCAGATGATTTATTGGAAAACAGCATCATACATAATAAAAAAATCCATAGATTGATGTTAAAACTGTCAATAAGACAGGACTGGACGTCACAGAAGACAAAACATCTGCCCTCGTGTGTGAGTTGTGGTCGCTGCTTACAACATATCGTGCGTTCCACTCTCTGGGCCGGTAGTGACATATGGGAGAATCAGGTACAGGAAATCACCAGGGATTTTGCACTTGAGGACACAGGAGTTTTAAGCGTTGGTGTGTATGAGACCTTGCAGAGAGTGGTTAGTGACATCTGTTCTCTGGTATAAACGAGCCCCTCAAATTAGTAATTAACGTAAAATTACATTTACTTCAATCAACTCATCACATGCTAGTAAAAATCCTGTTTTTTGTTTATTTGTTTGTTTTTTAATTTTTCTTGCGCTTCATTGGATATTCCAAGTGTGCAATAGTTTATCTTATTTACTTTGGAAAATGAACATACATTTTTCTGAGTGAATCGCCTTTGCTGCTTTAGTAAATCAACTGTGTAGTGTGTATAGAATTCAGTCTTGTGCCACTCAAACAAATCTGCTTTGAAGAATTGACACATTGTAGCTGCTAAATAGTTATACAATAATTGGTAATAATAATAAAACTAGCTTCTACAATAACCAAGCAGGCTATTTTGCCTAGATATGTGCAATTCGTTCTGACTTTGTTTTTTAACGAATCTCGAAAAACTCATTAATTCGGAAATACCTGAATAAATGAAATCCGTTTAACACATTTTTCCAAAAATTTGTAAACTCTCAAATTCTCAAATTCTCAATTTTGTAAATTTTAACTTCGAAAATCCGTAAACCCGAAAATTCGAAAATCTGAAATAATAACTAACTAATAATAACCTTATCTATTACTAACTATTAAATTATAGGTATTGGAATTTCCTTTCAAATTTGGCTGAACGTAATGAATACGAATTCATCCAAAGTTACAAATGATCCAAAATAACGAATGCCTTATCTAAATGAATGGAATGTAACAAATTAATAATAATAATAATAAAAAAAAATAAAAAAAATAAAAAACTTTTTTATTATTATTTATTATTAATTTGTTCCGTTCTATTTGTTTAGATGCAACATTTGTTGTTTCTGTTAATTCGTAGCTTTGGATAAATTTGTTACATTCACCAACAGCCAAATTTGAAAGGAAATTACAATACCTAAAATTTAATAGTTATTATTAGTTAGTTATTCTTTCGAATTTTAGAATTTTCTTTCGGATTTCCGAATTTGCGCATTGACAAATTTACGAATTTATACATTAACAAATTTACAAATTGCGATCATAATGAATGACCAGAAAAACGGAAATAAGAACAAAGAAAGAAACGAAAAAAAACAAAAACAAATTTATCGACAGCGCACATGTCTAAATTTGCCTTACTAAAAAACGAACATCAAATTCAGGATCTTTAAATGTGTATTAGTCTAGAAAAAGTTGGATGCCAATTAGGATAGGCAGCAGAACCTAAATGGCACACCTTCATTGCAATGATCTAACTATGTCACATTTCTGAAAGATAAGCATTCAGCTTTAGTACCGCTTGTAAGAGCTGAAACAGCCGTAGAAGTGGAATTTAGCATCAACAGTTCTAGTTTACATTTCATTATTTACTTTTCAGTCTCAATGCGAATGACAGCGAGAGGGCTGAACGCCACGGATATCTCGGCCCGTTCTTAGAATTTAGGAAACATTTGGCTTACATGTTTCTACAGCCCTGCTCATATTGAAATTTGTTTCCCTTTCATCTCTTTCCCAGTAAAATCAGCAGTGGGGGCTTATCCTTTTAGCCTCCTCAGAACTTCCTTTTTAGAATTCCCAATCTATTGCTGCGCATTCACATACCAGGAACAAGATGCCTTTTCATGCTGTCAACTTTTTTTTTTTTTTTCATCTGAAATGTAAATTAATTCTTGCTAGTATGCCTTGACAGAGATCAAAGTAGGGGTATTAACCTTATTGGGCCTCCTCTCCACCGGAATCTGCTGCTGAGGGAGAGAGGTTAGTTTTGGGGCCAATCTTAATTGTTATCAATGGCAATTCTCCAGGCTTGTGGTCCCAACAGCATTTCAAAGCTGCGTTTCTTGCATTGCTACATTAACATTACCACTATTACTTTTAAATGTGAAAAAAAAAACGCAGTCACAGAAATTCTAAGACTGACCTCCTTTAATTACAGAGGTGATTAATTTTCATTGTGCAATATTATCTAAGTGGTTCTGACAGCGATTGATCTTAGTCTAGTGGAAAACAGAAAAGCAGCCCCCTGATGGAAATCTTCAACTTAAGAGATTGTTCTCTTTTTTTTTTCCTCGACAAGTCTTCAGGGGTATGAGAAATTTGCATTTTAAAAATAAACAGACGCCTTTCAAATACATGAGCTGGTGGTCGAGAGATCTCAGTGGGCTTATGTACTGCACAACCCATTGATCAAGTGGGGAAGACAAGAAAGACTTGGAGAAATAATCTAGCTGAAGCAACATTCCCAATGGGTATGGAAATATACATACAAATAGTGATATCTGATGTTCCACACTGTCAGACAGAAATTCAGTGAATTGGAATTGACAGTGTATGCTGCATTGGTGTTATTGTATTTCCATTGAGAAGGCCCACCTACACGCCTGCTAGGTCGTCTCTAAAATATAATAATCTTAAAGCGGGAGTTCACCCTAAAAAAAAATTTTAACCTTAGATTCATGCTCATTTTGTCTAGGGGAATCGGCTATTTTTTTTAAAATCGAAGCTGTACTTACCATTTTAGAGAGCGATCTTCTCCGCCGCTTCCGGGTATGGTCTTCGGGACTGGGCGTTCCTATTTGATTGACAGTCTTCCGACAGGCTTCCGACGGTCGCATCCATCGCGTCATGAGTAGCCGAAAGAAGCCGAACGTTGGTGCGGCTCTATACTACTTCGGCTACTTTCAGAAAATCGTGACGCGATGGATGCGACTGTCGGAAGCCTGTCGGAAGACTGTCAATCAAATAGGAACGCCCAGTCCCGCAGCCCATACCCAGAAGCGGCGGAGAAGATCGCTCTCTAAAACGGTAAGTACAGCTTTGATTTTAAAAAAAAATAGCCGATTCCCCTAGACAAAATGAGCATCAATCTAAGGTTAAAAAATAACATTTCCGGGTGAACCTCCACTTTAAGGCTTAATTAAAGAGGTTTTATATTCTTCCTCTAGATTCACCCAGCCTCCAATATTGATAATTTTTTTTTTTTTTTAAAAGTGTCAACATTCTGCAAATGCAGTTTATGATGCTGTAACCTCACCACAGTTGAGCTCCCCACTAGTGTTTAAATTCTGTCGAGATGCAGAGCTGAAACATGGCAGCATTTTTACTTTACCAATAACTTGCATTAATGCCGGTGGATGGTCAATGATAATCTATAAAGGGTATAACTTTAAAAGATGATTGTCTTATGTGTACTGCAAGGACAGACCAACCAGCTCAGAAACATCAAGAAAGACTGGCCCATCATCTCTATTATGAATTAAAAGGATTTTGCCTGACCAATCAGAGTCTTGTGCTGGCCATACACTCTACAAAAAATCGTCCAAACGAACTTTCAAAAAACGAACGTTCGGCCGTGAGCGCAAATCACATTGCCATCATGTAATGACCGATAAATCGTTCAGTGCAGAAAATTTCCAAACTTGTCCTTCGTTTTTTTGGCTCCCAACGATTATCCCAACGATTATCGATTCTGTGCCCATTAACTGTTCGAAAAACAAATGAACTGTCTGAACGACCGAATTTCAAACGATTTTTCATATAGTGTATGGCCAGCATTACACTTGCTTCTCCAGATTATCTTTTATAGGAAACACAGTTCATTCATATTTCAGGCACTTTTAATCATAAAACTTTGAGTTTCTGGCCAACTAAATTCAAGCGTAACCCCACTTTTGTTGAGGAAAAAAAACATCCTCCTCTGGGTGATCTATGTACATTGAAAGTATTATAACAACCTTTGTTGCAGATTCCTACCTTTTGTTATTCTGAAGAAATACACGTGTGTTTGTCTGGGTTGAGAGGGTCTAATGGGAGTGGTTTCATAATTATCAGTCAGCTGTGGTAGCTGCAGGACATGAATGAGGAAAGCTGCTGGGCCTGCATCCCTTTAGATGTTTTCCTATTGGAAATATCTCACCACAAATGACATTTTTGTTGCAGGGGATGCCTGAAATATGACCAGTGTTGCCAACCTACCAGATTGAAATTTACTGGCACGACACCCAAAATTTGCTGGCGCAGCCACGTTTTTACTGGCATTTCACACAAGTTACTAAATTTTATTTTTAGGTACAAATTTCAGTATTTAGGCTACAAACAAGTACACTAGGCAAATAGCAATGTGATATAAGGTAGATATTAGGGGAAAAAAACATATTTTTGTTATTTTCGATATAAGGGAAAAATTATTTAGTCACATCACCCCCTGCCTTCATCCCCCTCTGCCACCAACACCCCCTGCCTTCACCCTCCTCTGCGGTGCCACAATCTCCCCCTGCCTCCAATCTCCCCCTGACTCCAATCTCCCCCTGACTCCAATCTCCCCCTGCCTCCAATCTCCCCCTGCCTCCAATCTTCCTCTGCCTCCAATCTCCCCCTGCCTCGAATTCTTCATCTCCAACATGTTTTGCAGTACAAAAGCCCACTTCCTCAGGGAGAACTGAGAAATCTCTGCTGTTGGTTAGCATTACATGTAACTCAAAGGGATGTCTCTCAGTAGGTCTAAGGCACATATTACTGTGTGTGTGATTTTGGAACCACATCCTGATTAAACATGCTTCTTGTGGGTGTACTGCTGGATTAACACGGAGGATAGGCTAACAGGAGCTGGGAGTGTGTCTTTACCATCACATTTGCCTTCTGTGGGTCGATTTCCAGTGGTTGATTTACCAAGGCTTAAAGGGGTTGTAAAGGTTAGTTTTTTTATTTTCTAAATAGGTTCCTTTAAGCTAGTGCATTGTTGGTTCACTTACCTTTTCCTTCGATTTCCCTTCTAAAGGTTTTTTTTCTTTGTCTGAATTTCTCACTTCCTGTTTCTCCTCAGTAAGCTTGCCCCCATCATCCGAGCCGTTCTGGCTGGGGGTTAATCAGCATGCTCGCCCCCTTCCATGGGACTAAATCCCTGCGGGGAGATGTTGTGAACACAGCATCTCCCCGCAGGAATGTTGTCCCAAAGGAGGGGGCAAGCACGTTGACTAACCCCCAGCCAGAATGGCTCGGATGGGGCAAACTTACTGAGGAGGAACAGGAAGTGAGAAATTCAGACAAAGAAAAAAAACCTTTAGAAGGGAAATCGAAGGAAAAGATAAGTGAACCAACAATGCACTAGCTTAAAGGAACCTATTTAGAAAATAAAAAACAAACCTTTACAACCCCTTTAAGTGACCTTCCATAACTAGGTTCACACTCTGTGGTAAGAGTACATCTTGACCTTATTTTGGTGGTTTGTCACATGGTGGAGGATTCTTCCTGGATTCATTTTCACACACACCCCTTTGCTGCTTACAAATTCTTTCCCTTTGGCTATTCACCTAGTTTGATGTGTTTTTTGGACTTTGAAGACTCTCTATTAGCTTATTATTTTTGAACAATGTTTATATTTGTCTGATTTTTTTTGTGGCACAACATACTTATTTTCCCATATACTTTTTTATGTTTATGTCTCACAATCAGTGTTGCAGTTTTTCTTTATTAATTATTTGTTTGTTATAACACAAACACAATATCACCCACACATTTATTACATATAACTTGTTCCCAAAAATGTATGGATCGCAGCTGCCATGCAGTAGAGAAAGTAGGACTTCATCAATCAATATATAAAGTCTGGTATAAGCCCATTAATAATGATGATCCCAATACTCCATAACTCTACTCGGCATCCAAAAGCAAGAGGTCCCCCAGCATCCATCTAGAGAATCAAGCTCCAGAGTTTTTTCCTAATTTTTTTTAAACAAGTTACATGTAATGCTAACCAACAGCAGAGATTAATAAAAGTTCTTCCTGAGGAAGTTGGCTTTTGTCCTGCGAAACATGTTGGAGATGAAGAATTTTATGTGAGATCCTCTTTGTGATCAACCGGGAGCTCAAATAACATACTGGCATGATCTGTAACTGTAATTTGTTTTGAAACAATACCTGGATGTCTGTTCATATTTTAATCTTATATTTGTAATGTTTTGTATGAAGAAAAAAAATTTTTTTTACCTTTAATTTGGTGTGATAGTCCTAGTAGCTCTTTTTGATAAGGAATCAACTATGTTTCACCACACATAACTACATTGTACCAAAAAATGCCCCATGTTGGCAGTAATCTAATATTCTGGGCACACTTTTCCCCTCCCCCAAAAACTTTGCCATCATTAACACTTTCTGGCAGGTTCATTTTAGTGGCTATTGGGAATCACACTGCCCTGCTTCTGCTTCCCAAACTACTTACTCATAAGGAGCCTGAAAGATTACTTCTGTGACTGATGTCTCAGCCAACAGCCTTTTTGGGACAGCAGAAATTAGAAACTGGGTCAGAAGCACCTTCAGCCCTCCAGTAGATATATTCCCTCAAGCTTTTGACAGAAGCAGTACTGTAATGCTTCCCAATTGCCCATACAGGATTTTTCGTTACTTGCTCTTTTAAATCATCTAGAACTCTGCTGTCTTTGTACAATGCAATGCAAATAATTTTTTCTTACCAGTAAATTACCTAAATTCATAAAAAATATTTTAATGAATTTAAAGCTAAAGAGCTTAATTTAGAACTGACTCCAGAGAAAGTACTATATTGTACATATATAATACAGAGAAGCCAATAATAAATCAGAACTTGTTATGCTGTATCAAGTCTTCCTGCAATAATGAGTATTTGACTGGGCACTGGAATGATTATTAACGAAGTACATAAAACATATATGATGAGCATCTGCTTGTAGATAATTCCCATATTGTAATCGCTAATGGGTCATTCATGGAGTACTACCAACACTGGCTGTTAATTTCACACTGAATGAGCTACAGTAAATGTGGAAGTGCCAAGTTAGAAGTGTCTGGCAATTTATACTGTACGCTGCAGTTTCAGGTGTTCGCTCCTTTATTACAGCGGAGGGAATTGTTCTGACCTTATTTTAATTATAAGCATCAACTGTAGACTATTTTTGGGAGATTTGGTTTTGTTGAATTACAGCTCTCATCGCCCTCTGATCTGCTAAAGGCAAAGAAAATTTAGCTAATAATATGACAGTTGTAGCATGATTATATAAGATTATATCGATTTAGAGACTTAACTTTAAACCAGAGCCCTGCAGAACCTGAACAGGTTTCCCTTATATCCAATACAGCAACCTTTACTGGTTTTATGAAGCAGGGTCATATTTAACAAAAGGCACACACTACCTTGTCTTTAAGCTTGCTATAAATGTGAAGATTTATCAGCAGTAATAACTTTAGATTAAATGTCTGCTCATTGTTTTCTAAAATCGCCAAACGTGCCACAATTTTTCTGCAATTTTTATTGCATTACGGATGTAATCTGAACAGTGGAATAGTAACAAGAGGTCAGGGAGTGAATTGTCCAGTAGGTAAACACATCTTATACGTGTACAGCAGATCACTATAAGGTATAAAATAAAATTACTCAGTACAGCACCGTAGATCAGTATATCTATTCTCCTATTCACTGGCCAAAGAATAAGACCTACAAAAGAATAGAGATGGGCTGAATGACCCCCTGTTTGGTTTGTGGCAGAACATCGCAAAAGTTCAGAACTGAACAACAAGCCCCATTAAAGTCTATGGGGCCCGAACTGGAAAAATCCAAAGTGACTATTGGGCATACAGTGGTTATGAGGTCCGGGTACTGCCTTGGGGGACATGTATCAATGAATAAAAAGTGTAAAAAACATAATTTTTAAATGAGAAGTGGTTTACTGATGCTTAAAGTGAAACCTTTAAAATAAGAAATAACAACAAAAATGAAAAATTCATTTAAATATAGTGCCTGGGGGGTCCCCTTAGTCTGTCTGTAATGTGGCACATCTGTACCGTGTATAGAGCCTGCTGCAGCAATATTGACATTTATAAAGACAGAAAATCTGCATTTTTCATTCAAGCTTTCTTTTTTTTTAATAAACAACAGCTTGGGGAGCGAGTCTATACAATTAGGCCACAATTTAGTGCACTCGGAACAAGATTAGAGATTTTTTGGATAAATTCTAGTGTCTTTCACAGACTTTGGATAGAAGTAACAGGTGCGGAAAAAATGGGCTTTGGGTGTTGGGTGGTGCCTTCACACTGTAACCCTGTAGAGGTACTCTTGATGAAAGCAAGAATTGGCAATGATGTGCACCTGTCCAACATGTGCAGAAACATTCATCCTTGGGTATTAAATGTGCCCATGAAACCTACATCAAAAAATGTCTTCCAGTTGAAATCAACACCCACAAAGCTAGGCAGCCTACACAATCTTCCAGAAATTTGAGATCCACAAAGCACTTAATCAGTGACATCGGCATGAGGGCGCGATAACTGCTGCTGGAACACAACAGGGATTGTGTCACTGATGCATGCACAACATATATTGTCCCTGACCATGCTTGCTGGAACACGTGAACCTTGCGGCTGACAGCCTTTCCCATCGGGGCAACAACATTGACTTCCAAAAGATGGTAGAGAGCTGGAATAGCCTTACATGAAAAGAAATAGCGACTGGAAACCTGCCATTATGGTACACCACATTCTGCAAATTCACAGAAGGGGCAAAATCCACCATACGGAAAGGCAGGAGTTGTAAAGCCAGCAGCTTTGACTAGCTTGAATTTAGATGCTGGGCATGTGGGTGGCAGTGTTTTTTTTTCCGATGCACAGATGGAGCAGAGAAGTTTGCCTGCTGTAGTCTACAGTAGGTTATGTACTACTGGCAGACATGCTGCAAGGACCTGGCACACTCTGCGTTATACCATCATGCCTGTCAGTGGAGGCTGCTGAGAGGTCATAAGGTATAGGGAGGTAGACTGCAAAGGTGAGGAGTAGAATTGCGTCCCTTTTGTGTGGCTTTCAGGTGCTTTTGCCAAGGGGCTGAGTGGTGGGAGGTTAAATGCCTTGTCAAGCATGTGGTACCCAAATGGCTGGTGTTTTTGCCGCAACACTTGATGTGTTTGAGGCAAAGTTCGCAGATTGCAACTGTACGATCGGCTGCACATGTGCTAAAAAAGGCCCAAACAACTGAGCTGTGGGGAGTGGACCGGGAGATAACAGCTCCACAATCTGGTGGAATAGGATGGCTGCTCTCTACTCTTCCATGATGGCTGCCTCTTTGGGGTTGTGCTTCACCCTCACTTTCCTCTTCTGCTCTATCTGGTGCCCAAGTCGTGTAAGTGACCTCATCGTGATCATCATCCCCTCCATCCTCATCACTGGAGACAACTTGGCAATACGCTGCGGCTGGGGGACATGACTGCCAATTTGTTGTTTACCAGTGTTCTCCCCTCTCTGTAGGCTCATATTCCTACCTTTCTCAACCTCAGAACCAAGATCTGAATCATAACAAAACCCCCCATAACAGAACCCCATAACAGATCCTCCCATAACAGACTCTCTCATAACAGATCCCACCATGACAGACACCCCCATCACAGTTACCCAATCACAGATCCCCCCCATAACAGACTTCCTCATCACACATCCCCCATAACATACTCCCCCATAACACATATCCTGCCATCAATATTACACTGCCACCCCTTCTATAACATCACAGCACTCCCTCTCCCCTCTGCTACCTTAATCACACAAGACGCAAAGCATGATGGGTTCGGACAAAGGGCAGGACTTTGCAAGTAAAAGGCAGGTGATTGATTTCTGGGACCGCCCCGCTGCCTAGTAACCAATCACCCATTTCTTAACTGAAAAGGTCCCGCCATTTGTCCAGGCCTGTCATGTTTTTCGTCTTGTGTGATAAAGCTAGCAGATGGTAGGGGAATTGCTGCCATGTTAAAGGGGCCGTCCGCGGGTCGGGTAAATCATGATGGCAGGCCAGATTCGGCCTGTGGGCCATAGTTTGAGGACCCCTGCTCTGCTCCCTCTGCTTCCATATACTAGTGCAGGTTAGAATCTTCTCCTTTCCCTGGTCACAGAGAGATATGGCAAGGATGCCCTCTATCCCCATTTAATTTGTTCTAGTGTTAGAGCTCCTAGCTTTATACATACAAAACATAAAGATATCAAAAGGCCATATATGGATCAAAATGAAGCCCGTTCAGCAGGGAACAGCTGAATTTCAATCTATTTATGGGCTGACCAATCAACCTGTGTACAGCCAGCCTGCCAAGTTTTTTTCTGAACGATCAGCGCTGCTAGCTATAGCCGGCAACACTGATCATTGTATTCTGATGGTGGGGAAGGCTCTCTACTGTCAAAATACAATAACACATTGGGAGGGATCCGCTTCAAATGTGTGAATGGGAGATTATGCTAATTTGTTTTAGTTCAACCCACTAGTTGAGCTAGGGCCAGGCAAGGGATACGAATGGCTAAAACCCTAAAGAAATAAAGTAGCTTTAGGAGAAATGTCATTTTGGTTCCTATTTAATCTACCAACAGATTTGATATTAGCTCGAGGCGCATAGGGCTCCTGGATGTATACATTGTATACAGTATACAATTTTCTTGTACAATTTATCTTCAGATTAATGAAAACCATAAAATATGAGGTAAAACCTAAACATTTCAATTTGTATTCAACCAGGTAGGGCCTTTTGCACTACAAAGTTGAAAGTAAATGTAAGGCCCCATACTCACGAGCAAACATGTCTGCTGAAACTGGCCCGCAGGCCAGTTTCAGCAGACATGTTTGGTCGTGTGTGGGCGCGAGCGGGCCGAATTCCAGCAAACATTTGCCCGCCGGGCCTTTTCCCAGCAGACAAATATTCCTGGACTTGTTTTAAAACAGTCCGCTGGAATTCTGCCCGCTCGGACATGTACGGTCGTCAGTACAGACCTACCGTACATGTCCAGGCGCCCGCCGTCCCTCGCATGCGTCGAATGACTTCGACGCATGCGTGGAAGCATTTTAAAGGCGGGCCGCCCACGTCGCCGCGTCATTGTCGCGGCGACACCGCGCCATCGACGCGGCGACACCGCGGACACGCCCCGCGTATTGTTTACGCGCGGACTTCTGTACGATGGTGTGTACAACCATCGTACAGAAGCCCTCTGGCAGACATGTATGGTGGAAACGGTCCGACGGACCGCTTTCACCATACATGTTTGGTCGTGAGTACCCGGCCTTAAGGAAATTGAATAAGAAAATTGTATAATGTATGGCCAGCTGTAGCCCTTCTCTGAGGCCTCGTACACATGACCGAGGAACTCGATGGGCGAATCACATCGTTTTCCTCGTCGAGTTCCTTGTTAGGCTTGTCAAGGAACTCGACAAGCTTGCTTTGCGTACACACTGTCAAGACAAAATCTCCTCGTTCTCAAACGCGGTGACATACAACACATACAACGGCATGTTAAGTAAAAGTTTGTTAAGAGACGATTTGCACTTTTCAGTCTGTTACAGCTTGAAAAATGTGTTATCTCCATTACAAATGCTACTTTTACTCCCGTCTCATACTTTATTCTGAGCAAGCGCGGGTTTCTTAGCATACACACGCTCGAGTTTCTCGTCGGAAACCAGCCCGACCAGGAACTCGACGAGCCAATTTGAGACTCCCGTCGAGGAAATAGAGAACTTGCTCTCTTTTTGGCTCATTTTCCTCAAGAAAATGTACACACGATCGGTTTCCTCGGCAAAAAAATATCTCCCAGCAAGTTTCTTGCTGGTTTTTGCCGAGACACTCGGTCGTGTGTACGAGGCCTGATACGCTTGCTCAAAGTATGGAACTACTGTTAGGCTTGGTAAGATTCCCCACCTGGTTGAGATGTTTCCACCAGACTCCCAACAGATTTAGATGGTGGATTCAGAAGCGATTTACAGATATTTATGTTTACAGATATTAAACCCTTTGCTCACTTTTGAGAAAAACACAAAGCATCTGGAGGAATTATTCTGATATAAGTAATTCTTCCGATATATAATTTCATCATTATACTGCTTCTCTTTTGCCTTATACAGGACACCTTTGCTCCCGACAAGAGGAAACAATGCTACATATTTGGTGGTCATGCCCAAAACTGAAAGGGTCTGGATTAGGGTTTATTCCTTAATGCACACAGTCCTGAAATGTAACCGGTGAAAAGACCCAATACAAAATATCCAACATAACACAGCAAAAATTACTGGATATATACAGTATTCAGTGCCAACAAACTATAGTGCCAAAACATAGACCCTTCCAAGAGGTTAAAATTAACAACATGATGATCAATAAAACATTGATGACTATTTATTCGGATAAAGATGAGAAATTCAAACAGATGTTGTCCCCATGGATAGCCTATTTGCAATCTGACCTAGGAGGCCTGATTAAAAACAATGACCAAAAGGATGGGGTAGTCGTCCCCCTCCTATACCTTTAAATATGTTACCCTTCCCCCCACACCTCTTTCTAGTCTTAATGGACTTTCAATAATTTTCCCTCTTAGCCTTCTAATTTCTCTCCTGTTCTGCTATCTTTTTTATTTATTTTAGGTAGGCTAGCTTTCATAATAAAACTATTTAGAACCCCTTACAGGCTTCGCAGTATCAAAATCCAGATCAGGATAGGTCATAGCCCCTAAAAGTGGAACAACACGTGATGCCCCACTCAGTAATGCTATCTTCACACTCTGTATCATTTGAAAAGGGTCATGTGTTATTTTGATACTCCATAGTTGAAGGACCTTGTATTTACATTGTACCAATGATCTGAGCATATATATGCATTTATCTATATAGCTTAACTTGTATATGTCAAAACTAGAATAAAATATATTGTACAAGAAAAACACATTCCACCATCATCGCTATCAACTTGTACTTACCTGCGTCCTCACTTGATCCAGCGATGTTCTCATCTCTAGTGGCTCTCTCCTCTCTCCCTGCATTCACAGGAGGACAGAGAGGAAGCATTGGGAGCCATTAGCTTCTGCTGCTGTCACTCAACCCCAGTGAGCACAGAGCTGGGGGCAGGGCCAATCTGTGCTATGTGTGTGTCTATGGATGCACAAAACCCACTTAGTAGCAAGCCTACACGTGCACCTCCATAGGAAGTGGATTCCTATATTGGCGCACAAAGAAAAGGAGGAGTCGAGAGCGATGATGGGGGACCCCAGAAGAGGAAGTTCAGGGCCACACTGTGCAATACCATTGCACAGAGCAGGTAGGTATAACATGTTTGCTATTTAAAAAGAAAAAATCTTCGCCTTTACGATCACTTTAAAGTGGAACTTCAGACATTTTTTAATATTTCCATCTATTAAATACTCTGCCTTGTTGTTTTAACTTTGGATAGTATTTTTTTTTTTCTGCCAGTAAATACTTTATACAGCCCACTTCCTGTTTCTTGTCTGGTAAAAAGCCTAGGCTCTTGACATCATTACCAGCTCTATCTCTCTCTCACTTCCATGGGAGTTTGCCAGGAAGGGAGGGGGGATGAGTCAAGAGGGCCAATGAGGGTCAATGAGTCAAGAGGGCCAATGAGAGCTGCAGAGCTGGAGGTATGTATATGTCTAAATCCAGGGAGTGAACAGGCAGCAGCTTCAGCTGCCCACAGTTAAAATGATTGCAGCCAGACTTAGTGGAGGGAGATTTCTGCAGCAGATTTGGCAAGTACAGAATCACAGTATATATAAAATAATATGCAAAGTGGTTGGAGGAAAGCTTCAGAAGGGCAAAGATGTTTTTATTACAAATTATGGGAGCAGACTGCAGTTCCTCTTTAATGATGTATTATAAAATACAGCTGCATTAATTTGTGTCTTTATACTTTTTTCTCATGTTTTACTTACCAACTATATTCATGAGTAAATCGTTTCTAACATTAATTCTCGCTTTTTGCTGGCTTCTTATAGCTTTCAAGGGATATATTACGAGGAAGAATTACATTGTCCTGAAAAATAGAAATGCGTTACTTCTCTCAAATAATATATCAGACAGTGCAAGCACTAGTAATTACTATACACAGTGGTAAGTCTAGTTATTATGTTATAATTGGTAACTAAATGTATTAAAATAGAATTTAATTTTTTTTTTTCATTTTTAACGTAAAATCAATTTTTCTTTCTTTTCTTTTTTTAATCAGTGTTTTTTTAAAGGTGGTGAAAAAAATAGTAAAATAGTAAGCTCTAGTAGACACACAGATTTCACATTATAGTATTTACTTAGTAGTAAGATATTATACAAGTTTTCTAAGTAAAGAATGCATATGTGAGCGTTGTACTGGTGGCAGAGGAGACATTGCAGTAGTGGGCACAGTTGCACATCCACCCAAAGACTAGAACTGCTTTCTGGAGTCAGAAACGTAAGCACTGGATGGGAGCGTGAGCTATGCCAGGTAACAGGCGCCTAAACAGGACCCTCTAATGCCACGTACTCACGGTCAGACTTTTGACCATGCAAAATGGAAGTCCCAAGGAAAGATAGAGAACAGGTTCTCTATCTAAGGTCCATCAGACTTTCGACCAAAAAAGTCCGATGGAGGCTACACACGGCCAGACTTTGAGAAAAAAAGCCTGTCTGTCTTTTTTTCTCGGAAAGTCTGACCGTGTGTACGAGGCATAAAGTGACTCTTTCTGCAAAATTAAAACAGAACTAAAAAAGTGAATATTTTCTATGTTGTGGGTGAGTGATTATTGTGCCTGAGCATTACTCATAAAATGTACTCATTGTCTTGACTTTTTTTCCTGAAATACAGCAGTATTCTACCTGGCTCTTACTGTTAAGCCTCGTAAACACAATACAATCGTTGGCTGGGGATTGTCTGTTGACAGACTGTTGTCCTAAAATCTGACCGTTAGTACGCTCTTTTTGACAATTGTTGTCCAACTTTCGGCCAACAAATGGTGATTGACATGCTAGTAAATTTTCGGCGGACATCAGTTTGTTGTCAGATTTTCTGATGGTCAGTACACAAATACATTACACAAAAGTCAAAAGTACAAACACGCATGCTCGGAATCAATGCTCACCAAACATGAAATTAGCAGAAGGGGCCCAAGAGGTGGCGCTCAAGAGCTAAAACATCTTGTAGTACGTCACTACATTCGTGTTTGTGGCACTACAATTGTGTACCGTTAGTATGCAAGACAAGATCCTGGCACACGCCCTTTTGGCAAAAATTAGACGCTCGGTTGGCCAACAATCGTACCGTGTGTACAAGGCTTCGACATAAAGAAGGAAACGCCTGGTAAATTAGTATTTGGGAAATATTATCTACAAGAAGACCATAGATAATACAGTGGAACCTTGGATTACAAGCATAATATGTTCCAGGAGAATGCTCGTAATCCAAAGCACTCGCGAGTTTCCCCATAGAAGTCAATGGAAATGAAAATGATTTGTTCCGCATTGACTTCAATGACATGCAATACTGCATGTGGCCAGAGATGGAGGGTGCCGGAGAGCCTTGGAAAGGCCCAGGGACAGCTCGGTTGAACTCGGAAAACCTTGGAAAGGCTTGGGAGTGGTGCATTTCCACGTTTTTCCAAGCATTTCTGAACGACTACGGTACTGCACACAGCTGTGGCTTGAATCCTGCTTGTTTTGCGAGACAACACTCGCAAACCGAGTAAGGATTTTTTTTAAAACAGTGCTTGTATTGCGAAACGTTCGTTAACCGAGTTACTCGCAATCCGGAGTTTCACTGTACTGGTGACTATTCCCCCCTGCATGCCTTTTTGGGCACAGCTTCCTGTGTAATACTTACCTTCCTATCCTAGTCTGAACTTTATTTTCATGCAAAGCTATTGCTTTGCAACAAATCTTTAGCATCCCACATTTATGGGTGTGTCACATGCCTGTGCCCCCCACTGCACACTATGTTTCCATCCACCGACACCTACGTCATTGCAGTACACAATAGTATCATATCTTTGTTATTTAAACATGCCCCTCTAAGATCGACATCTCTTTTTAGGAGACTGCTATAGAGGTTTAAAGGGTAATTAAACCCAAGAACAACAATTTAATATATTGCAGTTTAGCAGTTTTTAGATAGCAGTGGTAGCAGCATTCGTTTCCTTTTTTTTAGGGAAAGAACATTCTCAGTAAGTAAAAAAATTGC
The DNA here is from genome assembly GCF_905171775.1 of Rana temporaria. Classification (NCBI taxonomy): domain Eukaryota; kingdom Metazoa; phylum Chordata; class Amphibia; order Anura; family Ranidae; genus Rana; species Rana temporaria. The sequence continues at coordinate 168,530,950 of NC_053494.1, read as the reverse complement.
CTGTTGATCTTAGTAGAGATCCTTGGGTCAGATCCACAAAGATCTGCCTATCTTTAGGCAGGCGTAGCGTATCTAAGATACACTACGCCGCTGTAACTTAGAGCGTAGTTTCCGTATCCTGAAAGAATTAGCGCCGTAAGTTACGGCGGCGTAGTGTAAATGTGTCGGCGTAAGGGCGCGCAATTCAAATGATAAGATGTGGGCGTGTTTTATGGTAATTCATATTGACCCCACGTAAATGACGTTCTTTTTTAACAGCGCATGCGCTGTCCGTGGGGGTATCCCAGTGCGCATGCTCAAAATCACGTCGCAAATAGTCAATGCTTTCGACGTGAACGTAATTTACGCAAAGCCCTATTCACGAACGTTTTACGCAAACGACGTAAACTACGGAAAATTCAACGCTATCCCGACATCCATACTTAACATTGCGCACGCCTCATAGACCCAGGGGTAACGTTACGCCGAAAAAGCCTTACGTTTCACGGTGGAGATGGTGTGTTCAGGGTGATGTGCACTGTTAGCTTTCTGCAACACATAGCGTTTTGCTTTTGGGCCAAAAAGTTCAATTTTGTTCTCATCTGACCAAGCACCTTCTTCCACATGTTTGCTGTGTCCCCCACATGACTTCTCACAAACTGCAAACGGGACTTCTTATGGCTTTCTTTCAACAATGTCTTTCTTCTTGCCACTCCTCCATTAAGGCCAGATTTGTGGAGTGCACGACTAATAGTTGTCCTGTGGACAGATTCTCCAACCTGAGCTGTGGATCTCTGAAGCTCCTCCAGAGTTACCATGGGCCTTTTGGCTGCTTCTCTGATTAATGCTCTCCTTGCCCGGCCTGTCAGTTTAGGTGGACCGCCATGTCTTGGTAAGTTTTCAATGTGCCATAATCTTTCCGTTTTTCAGATGTTGGATTGAACAGTACTCTGAGGTTTAAAGCTTGGGATATTTTTTTATAACCTAACTTTGCTTTAAACTTCTCCACAACTTTTTCCCTGACTTGTTTGGTGTGTTCCTTGGTCTTCATGATGCTGTTTGTTCACTAAGGTCCTCTAACAAACCTCTAAGGCCCCGTACACACGATCCGTCCATCCGATGAGAATGGTTAACCGATGAAGCTGACTGATGGTCTGATGTGCCTACACACCATCAGTTAAAAAAACAATCGTGTCAGAACGCGCTGACGTAAAACACGACGACGTGCAGAAAAAACGAAGTTCAATGCTTCCAAGCATACGTCGACTTGATTCTGAGCATGTGCAGGTTTCTAACCGATGCTTTTGCATACTAACCATCGGTTTCGACCTATCGGTTATCAGTCCATCGGTTACATTTTAAAGCAAGTTCTAAATTTTTTGACCGAAGGTTAACTGACCGATGGGGCCCACACACGATCGGTTTGGACCGATGAAAAGGTCCTTCAGTCCGTTTTCATCGGTTTTGACCGATCGTGTGTACGTGGCCTAAGGGGATCACAGAACAGCTGTATTTATATTGAGATTAATTTACACACATGTGGACTCTATTTACTAATTAGGTGACACCTGAATCAATTTCTTCCACTACATTTTAGTTAGGGATATCAGAGTAAAGGGGGGCTGAATACAAATGCAAGTCGTGCTTTTCAGATTTTTATTTGTAAAACATTTTGAAAACCATTTATCATTTACCTTCCACTTCACAATTCTGTGCCACTTTGTGTTGGTCTATCACATAAAATCCCAATAAAATACATTTACGTTTTTGGTTGTAACATGACAAAATGTGGAAAATTTCAAGAGGTATGAGTACCTTTTCAAGGCACTGTAGATTTGATCCCACTATCCCACCACTACTAGCAAATCAAATGAGCGTTCTGAAAACTACAATTTTCTAACAAAATTTTACTGGTATATATGACCAGCTATATCTTCCTTTCTGACTGAAAGCGATAAACTAATGCAACCATCTTATCTGGAGACTGGTAAGCTCCAATATACTGTATAAAATGTTTGTTTTTGGGTTTAGATACTCTTTATGCCTTGTACACACGGTCTGGTCTAACATTTGACCGTGCAAAAGTCCACCGTGAGTCAGTCGGAAGTCCAACGGAAAGAAAGAGAACAGGTTCTCTATCTAAGGTCCGTCGGACTTCTGAAAAAAAAAAAAAAAGTCTGATGAAGGCTACACACAGCCGGTCTTTCCTAGAGAAAAAGCCTGTCGGACTTTTTTTCTCGGAAAATCCGCCCGTGTGTACGAGGTGTAAGTGTTCAGATAACTATATAATAAAACAAGGTAGTTGGAGACATATAGCCAGATTCAGGTACATTGTCGTTTCTTTGTGCCGGCGTAGCGCATCTCATATGCGCTACGCCGACGTAACATTGAGAGGCAAGCTGAGTATTCACAAAGCACTTGCTCCTATATTTACGTCAGCGTAACGTAAATAGGCCCGCGTAAGCCCGCCTAATTCAAAGTAGGCAGGTAGTGGGCGTGTTGTATTAAAATGAGTCGTGACCCCATGTAAATGCATGGCTGTACGAACGGCGCATGCACGCGTATGCTCAGAATCACGTTGCATATACTCCCTAAGATACGACGGCTCAATGCTTTCGACGTGAACGTAACCTACGCCCAGCCCCATTCACGTACGACTTACGCAAACAACGTAAAATCCGACTTCAGTTCCGACGTCCATACCCTACACGACTTAGACCAACTATTTGGTGGTTTATCTTTACGCCGGACGTACGCCTTACGTAAACGGCATAGCTTACTGCGATGGGCGCAAGTACGTTCGTGAATCGGCGTATCTAGGTCATTTGCATATTTGACGCGTAAATCAATGGAAGCACCCCTAGCGCCCAGCGTAAATATGCACCCAAGATACGACGGCGTAGGAGACTCACGTCGGTCGTATCTTGCCATAATTCAGGCGTATCTGATTTAGAGAATCAGCGCATAGATACGACGGCGCACATTTGGACTTACGACGGCGCACATTTGGACTTACGACGGCGTATCAGTAGGCGTAAGTCTTTCTGAATCTGGCCCATAGGAAGATAGTTGGAATTAGGAACTTGGGCTCCCTGGCCCTTAATTTTGCGGGCTCAGTAAGGCCCCGTACACACGGCCGAGGAACTCGACGTGCCAAACACATCGAGTTCCTCGGCCAGTTCAGCCCTGAAGCCGCCGAGGAGCTCGGCGGGCCGAGAGCTCCCATAGAACAACGAGGAAATAGAGAACATGTTCTCTATTTCCTCGTCGAGCTCCTCGTCGGCTTCCTCGGCCGAAAGTGTACACACGGCCGGGTTTCTCGGCAGAATTCAGCCAGAAACTCGGTCGGAAGCTGAATTCTGCCGAGGAAACTGGTCGTGTGTACGGGGCCTAACAGGGAGTTCCAAGATGACCAAGTTACCGGAAACCACAGGGTTCTTTAGAGTTGAGTTTTTTCTGTTATATATAAAGTTTGACCTGTAGGTACCTTTAACTGTGTAATTGTATTTTAATACTTTTTTCTAATCTTTTTCTATGGTTGCAATTTCAGGCAAGAGAACTGTGTCCCAAGCCATTTCACAGAGCCTAACCACCGGGACAAGCAGTCAGGGCAGGTAGATTTACACAAAGTCTCTGAAGTAACTCTACATTGTTACTTAACATTCCTACGTCTAATGTTCTGTGCCGTGTTCACGGCTCTTTGGCTGAACCATGTGAACATGAAACCGTTAGTTATGTTTTGAAGTCTGTGAGACAAAAGCCCTAGCTTGCTAAGAACCGGAGTTCTGTAGAAAGACAGGGAGGTACAGTGAAAAGAGAGCATCAAAAGGCTGGAAATACGCTGCGGAGAATAAAACGCTCGCTGCTCCCCGAGGTGGTGTGTCTGTGCTCTCCGCTTAGCTGCAGATGTTACAGCCTCTATTTTAGTAAAGACCTGAGGTTCTTTGGTAGCACTTTGATATCCTGCTCGAATTCAATATGTGAAACGGAGGAGTCTCTCTGTGACTTGGAGCACAGCGCCGGCTTTGAAGTTTGATCCAATTTTTGCTGCTTACCATTTGATGTTGAAAGGATGAAATGAAGAAAATGTACAGTTTTTTGCCAGTAACTCTGTAGAGCATATGTAAGATAGGAAAAAAAATAACAAAATCCGCTGGATGATATACTTAGAAATGTTAAGCAGATTAGTACCTTCCTATAGCTTTTTGCTGATACAAATGAAGCATGGGGGGAAAGGCGAGGGGGGGGGGGGGGGGGGATAGAGCAAGATGTGCCCTGAGACTTCCAGTTCATAAAAATATGGCTTTAAATGAGCTTGTTTAAAAGAAAATACTTTTTTGATGTTACTTGTTCAATGCAATTTAACCCTTTTAAGAACTGACAAGTCCTCACTTTGTAGTACTTGCCAAAAATATGCATGGAAGCAGATAAAGTGGATTGGTAAAGAGATTAAGGGTCATCGTCTATGTCCCCAGAGCTACTATTAATGGGATTTTCTATCCAAGCTGGGATGCACAGGTTGTATAATCCCACATGTCCCACTTGTACTCATTGCCATGAGTAGAGATTTAGGGGCAGATCCACAGAGAGTGTACGCTGGCGTATCTACTGATACGCCGGCGTACTTTCAAATTTCCCGCGTCGTATCGTTGTTTTGAATCCTCAAAACAAGATACAACGGCATCTGGGTTAGATCCGACAGGCGTACGTCTTCGTACGCCTTCGGATCTAAGATGCAATTCTTCGGCGTCCGCTGGGTGGCGTTCCCTTCGTTTTACGCATCGAGTATGCAAATTAGCTATTTCCGACGATCCACGAACATACGAGCGGCCGGCGCATTCCTTTACGTCGTCTCTAGTCGGCTTTTTTTGGGGTATAGTTAAAGCTGCTATTTCGTGGCATACTCAATGTTAAGTATGGCCGTCGTTCCCGCGTATAATTTCGATTTATTTTTTATTTTTGTGTAAGTCGTTACTTAATTTACGTCCAGGTCAAAACCAATGACGTCCTTGCAACGTCATTTCGCGCAATGCACGGCGGGAAATTTAGGGACAGCGCATGCGCAGTTTGTTCGGCGCATTTAAATGAAATACGCCCCCTCCCCGCCCAATTTGAATTCCGCGCCGTTACGCCGCTTGAGATACACTACGCCGCCGTAACTTACGGTGCAAAATCTTTATGGATTTGAACCAAAGCCAGGTAAGGTACGGCGGCGTAGCGTATCTCAGATACGATGCGCCGGGGCAGATCTTTGTGGATCTGCCCCTTAGGCCCCATACACACGACCGAGTTTCTCGGCAGAATTCAGCCAGAAACTCGATCGGAGCTGGATTCTGGCGAGAAACTCGGTCGTGTGTACACTTTTCAGCGAACATGTTCTCTATTTTCCCGTTAGTCAATGGGAAAAGTCGGCCCGCCGAGTTCCTCGGCGGCTTCCACACTGAACTCGACGAGGAACTCGATGTGTTTGGCACGTCGAGTTCCTCGGTCGTGTGTACGGGGCCTTAGCCTGTCTGCCGGTCAGTCTGGCACTTACCCCATCTAGGCGGGTGGCGGGCAGCGGCTCTGTGTCCTCTTCTCCATTGGCGGCCTTTAGAGTGCGGCTCCTCCCCTCCTCCTAGGCATCCAATAGGATTGCCTGTCCTTCCAGCCAATTGAATGACGAGTCTCAAAATCCGCTTCCTGATTGGCCGGGAGGGCGGATCAGTGTTACAATAGCAAATTTTCATTTTCTGTTGTAACACACCTAAGCCCACCCTATTTTGAAGCCTATTACAGTCCCTGGCTCTAATTGGGTACTTCAAAAAAACATTGCCATTGTAATTCATGCATCCTGTATGCTGCAAGGTGCCAGACACATGGGTAGGGGGAGGTAGCGATGGACAGAGCCTTAAAGGCTCCATTCACGCCATGGCGTTCCATTTTGGACAGAGGGCGAGGATCCCCGCTGTAGTTTTGTTCAGTCAGTCAGGTGATTTACCCAAGCATACAACAAAGTACATATACCAAAAATGTGCCTTTATTATTTTTTTTCTAAAAGGTGAACTTATCTTTAATCTGTAGGCACTATACAAATATGTTGAAACAGTCAAGCATTTCCATGGGGTAGGCTTACTTTTTCACATGACACTGCATGTGTGTTTATGTTTTTGTATATACACTGATCAGCCATAACTCTATGACTACTAACAGGTTAGGTGAATAACATTGATTATCTTACTACAATGGCATCTATAAGACGGTAGGATATGTTAGGCAGCAAGTAAACATGTTGTCCCTGAAGTTATTGTGTTAAAAGCATAAAAAATGGGCATTGCAGTTTGTTTTGTATGGGGCTGCATAGCCACAGACTAGTCAGGGTGCCCATGCTGACACGTATCCACAGCAAAAAGCAACTACAATGGGCACGTGAAAGTCAGAACTGCACCATAGAACAGAGGAAAACAGCGGCCTGGTCTGATGAAACACGCTTTCCTATTGTGTCGGTGGCCAGTTGCATATACGTTGCATCCCTGGGGGAAGAGATGGCACCAAGATGCAGTATGCCCTGGGAGAAGATGCAGTATGCCCTGGGAGAAGATGGAGTATGCCCTGGGGGAAGATGGAGTATGCCCTGGGGGAAGATGGAGTATGCCCTGGGGGAAGATGGAGTATGCCCTGGGGGAAGAAGGCAAGCAGGCAGAGGCAGTGTGATTCTTTGGGAAATTTTCTGCTGGAAACCTTGGGCACAGCTCCGAACTGTCCCTGATTTTGAGGGACTGTCCCTGATTTAGAACAATGTCCCTCTGTCCCTCTTTCCCCCTCATTTGTCCCTCATTTTGGTCTGATCAATATATTTGTATATAAAATGCACTTTTTATCTTTCAAAAAGTGTTTCCCAGCGCTAAACCTTTCATCCAATTTCTAAATTGCTGCATTTGTAAATTTTAAAATCCAATATAAAGGAATAGTAGTGGTAAAAAAAAAAAAAAGCCCTTGTGGGTTTAACTGACTTTTTTGGGTTATTTCTCCTTTAAGGGGGTGTGGCAGGGGGAATTTTCTATGCCTACATACGTTTCCTAGTATGTGTCCCCTATTCCAATCTCAAAATGTTGGGAGGTATGCTTGGGTTCTGCCATTTATGTGGATGCTACTCGACACTTACCATCTACCTAAATATTGTTGCTGACCAAGTAACAAAGGGTATTCCCTGATGGCAGTGGCCTCTTTCAGCAGGATAATGTGCCCTGCCATACTGAAAAAATGGTTCAAAAATAGTTTGAGGAACCAGGCCCGAATTTCCCACAAGGCCACTGAGGCCAGGCCTTGGGGCGGCAGTGGCATAGAGTCCCCCGACGCCCGGAACATACAGTTAAGGGCGGTAAGTTATGGGGGAATCCGCTCGCTCGTTAACAAGTGATTGCGGCGATGTCGCCGAAATCACTTGTAAAATGTGTGCTCCCGTCCGTCCTCCCCCCCCCCCCCCCCCCCCACCCCACATACCTCTCTCTGCTGACTCTGTCTTCGGGACTCCGTCCTCCCCCCAGCCACCGAGTCTGTCTCCTGTTCCTGCTGCCTATGTACACAGTGAGAGGGGAGAGCCAGTACATGTGGAACCCTTCAGGTATAACACTTCCCATCTCAGCTGTGACAGGAGTTCTAGCACAGTGCTAGGACTCCTGTTTTGGAGGTGACAGGGTCAATAAAGAGAACATGTCACCTCCAATTGCTATCACACATGGAATTGTTTTCTCATGTGTGATAGCAAAAAAGTTAAGTAAAAAAAATTGCTAAAAAAATGAATAAATAATAAGAAATAATAATTACATTAATAAAATAAAAAAGTAATTAAAAAGTAAATTAAAAGAAAAATAATAAGAAAAATAATAAGAAAATTATACAAAAATAAAAAAAAGCAAGCGACAAGCTACAAATAAATAAAAATAAAAAAAGTGATAAAAAAATAAAAAATAAATGAACTAACCGTGCCGCCCCTGCCATCCGGTTGCCATTCCCTGTTGATTTGGGGGGGGGTTTGGTTGGCGGGGAGGGGGTGCATTGCGGAACCTGGCCTTGAGGCGGCAGGGAGCAGGGAGAGCAAATCCGGCCCTGTGAGGAACACAATAATGAGTTGTTGACTTGGCCTCCATATTCTTCAGATCTCAATCCAATCGAGTATCTTTTGAATGTGCTGGACAAACAAATCTGATTCATTGAGGTGCACCTTACAATTACAAGACTTAAAGGATCTCATATGGACGGTTTGGTGCCATATACCACAGCATACCTTCAGAGATCTAGTGGAGTCCATGTCTTAACTGTTCAGGGTTGATTTACAGCAAACGGGGGACCTACTCAAAATTTAGGTGGGTGGTGATTAAGTTATGGCTAATCAGTATAGCACCTTAACCACTTAAGGACTAATGCACGACGATATACGTCGACACATTGGCTCCTGTAGGCAGATGGACGTACCTGTACATCCCCTTTAAGATGCGGCATTGTGGGCGTCCACCGTGAGCTCCGTCAGTCCGACCACGGGTCCAGCGGACTCGATGTCTATGGGGATACCCGCAATCGTCTCACGGAGAGAAAGAACGGGGAATGGTGATGTAAACAAGCATTTTCTCATTCTTCCTAGTGACAGGACACTGATCACAGCTCCCTGTAATCATGAGCTGTGATCAGTGTCATGTCACAGATAGCCCATTCCCCCACAGTTAGAAACACTCCCTAGGAAACACTTAACCCCTTCAGCACCCCCTATTGGTTAACCCCTTCACTACCAGTGTCATTTTTACAGTAATCAGTGCATTTTTATAGCACTGATCGCTGTATCAATGACAATGGTCCCAAAATGGCATCAAAAGTGTCCGCCATCGCCGCCATTACTAGTAAAAAAAAATTATTAATAAAAATGCCATAAAACTATCCCCTATTTTGTAGACGCTATAACTTTTGCACAAACCAATCAATAAGCACTTATTGCGATTTTTTTTACCAAAAATATGTAGACGAATACATATCGGCCTAAACTGAGGAAAGAAAATATTTATTTTATATTTTTTGGGGATTATTTATTATAGCAACAAGTAAAAAATATTTTTCTTCCTGGTTTTCAGGGAGAGGTGCATGCTGGGCGATTTTTAGGTACAGTAATGCCCAGAGACTCCTGGGAAATTAGTGTCATCATTTCCCAGGAGGCAATGGGGTCTTAGGACAGGAAGTTGAACCACCTAGGACCAGGAACTAGGCAGATTACGAAAATGTGCCTAGTAACAGCCAGATAGAAGTGAGTAAAAAATATATATTTTTTTTACATTAAAGGCAAGCTGTTAATAGAAAGTTCATTTTTTAGGGTGGAACTCCGCTTTAAATAATCTATTACTTCATGGTATTGTTTAATATGGAAAAATGGCTACTTGAGAACAATACTGCAGATGTCATTCTTGTAATCTGCCTGATCATCTGATAATTTTTTCAAATAACACTCTACATTTCTTTGTTTTTTCTTGCATCTGTTTTAAGGATTTGGATGTCTCTCCAAATATAGTGACCAATAAGAATGATTCAGAAGTCATTGTAAACAATCGGTATTCAAATTCTTTTGGATCATGCAGAAGTACAGGTACAGTACACAGTTTTCTATAATCATAATAAAATGCTGATACATTACCCTATGCCTCTAAGTCATAACGGAGAATCAACCAGCACCATTTCCAACTGGCTCATTGCTATGCTGTCTCCAATGTAGTGATGAGCTTGGTCATGTTCAGATTCTAGTTCAAACCCTCCTGAGTGCAGCCCGCCAGGAACATTTTACCTGTACTTGGCCAATCATTCTGCTGGGCAGGGAATGCCTCTGCCACTTATAATATGTCCAGTACAGTGACAGCTTTCTGGCAGGCTTGCTCAGGTGGGTATGGACTAAGATCCGAATACACCTGAGTTCATTTTTAGTTAGCACATACACTATATTGTCAAAAGTATTGGGACACCTGCCTTTACACGCACATGAACTTTAATGGCATCCCAGTCTTAGGGTTCAATATTAAGTTGGCCCACCCTTTTCAGCTATAACAGCTTTAACTCTTCTGGGAAGGCTGTCCACAAGGTTTGTGGGCTAGGCTCTGGTTAAGAGATTTCTTCAGCCAAACATGAAGACAAAAAGCAGCGCCCTCTAAGCGTAGTAATCACGTTTTTAATGGATAAAAACAAACAATTATTATCAAGATGTCACTCACAAAGTGATATAAAACATGGGCTTATCTGTAAGTGGTATCATCCGTTAGAACATCTGGGGTGCAGGTGCTCCGCTGGTCCTAAAGGTGTGGAATGGACGTCCCGTACTACTATCTACCGCAGCCGCGGGAAGGTAGACCTCTGATACTGGGGAGGAAGAAGGCGTCCTGGTGGTGGCCACAGTACCATCTACCGCAATAGCGGGATGGTGAACCTCCGATGCTGGGGAGGAAGGAGGACAGCGCTCTGTGGAGCGCAGCGGTGCATTGTCACTTTCGGGTGTACGTCACGGTATGGCCCCATGATGTACACCCGGAAGTGACGTTGCACCGCTGCGCTCCATGGAGCGCTGTCCTCCTTCCTCCCCAGCATTTATTTTCACATACTTTTTTCTACACATGATTTATGATGATTGTGTAAACGTATGAGCTTTGTTACATTTGAGACCACATTTGGTAATTTTATATTAAAGTGGATGTAAACCCTCTCCTATACCCAGTCAAGTGAACAGCCTCTGATGATACACAGGGATGAAACAAATCTTCCTACATAGGTTTTATTTGTATATCTGCTGTCTTTAGCTTTATATACTGTTTAGAAAGTGCACATTGTGTTAGATTTTTTTCTTCCTGTTTCAGATGTGGGAGGGGAGTCTTGGCATACACTGTGTGACAGTTGATTGGAGAAAAGACACACATACCCCCCCCCCCTTCCACATAGGCAGAGGAAGGAAGGAATGTGCAGAGCTGTGCTGTGAATAGACAAGCTATCAGCTCATCTCACCCACCTGACACAAATTTCCAGCTGCTTTTATCTCCTGTCTCGGAGATAGTTATAATGAAGTTATAATGCCGATAGCAGAAGAATGGAACTTAGAGCATTGGGGAGAGATATGTCACTGCGTCGCTTGAACTGACAATTGCGCAGTCGTGCAATGTTGCACTCAAACAAAATTTGCGTCCTTTTTCTCCCAGATATAGAGCTTTCTTTTTGTGGTATTTGATCACCCCTGCGTTTTTTTCCGCTATAAACAAAAAAAGCGATTATTTTTTTTAAAAAAAAGCAATATATTTTACTTTTTGCTATAATAAATATCCCCACAAAATATATATATAAAAACTAATATTTCTCAGTTTAGGCCAATATATATTCTTCTACATATTTTTGGTAAAAAAAAAATCTCAATAAGTTTATATTGATTGGTTTGCGCAAATGTTATTGTGTCTACAAAATAGGGTATAGATTTATGGCATTTTTATTACTGGTATTTATTTTTTTGGTTAGTAAAGGCGGCGATCTGCTATTTTTTTGGGGACTGCAACATCGGACACCTTAGACACTATTTTGGGACTATTGACAGTTATACAGCAATCAGTGCTATAAAAATGCACTGATTACTGTGTAAATGACACTGTCATCGTGGTGCAATGCAGAGGGACCACTTGTAACTCAAGTTAGAGCTGTAGTAGGGAGCAAGAGCCGCATAAGCCAATGCCTCCTCTGTAGTGCTGGCTCTTGTCCCATGCAGACTGATAGCAACTGGACTCCACCTCTTACGTCGGCTAGCAGACTCCAGAGTGGTGGCAGCAGCAGGAAAGAAGAGATATTCAGGTCAGTGTGAAGCAATACTCTGGGCAAAATAGTAATAGTATAGGACTGCTTTCACACTGATGTGCTGCGGTTTACCTACACCACGGGTGCAGTACAGTGTACCTGCAGCTTTCCTGCGCTTTGCTATAGACTTCTATTATATCCTGCTGGTTTGTTGCACTTTGTCAGGGTACTAGCTCCATCTCTGACAGATTCCCGCACATGCCCAGTAGAATGACATTTTGGCGCATGCCTGTGCGTGGTTTGCGCGCACGCATGCGCGGTACGGCAGCGCGCCGTGTGCGTGGAAGCGCGCACGTGCACGTATGCGGCAACCCTGGGGCCAATCAGAGGCCGGACATTCCTATTTAAACCAGCAGCCTTCCCTGAACAGGTTGCTGGTTTGTCTTCAGCTCCTATGTGTTTCCCTGTTGCCGTACCTGCCTGTTTTGACCCGGAATTCCTGACGACTCTCCTCTCACCTGGAACCTCTGACCCTTTGGCTAACGTTACCTGGATTGCTGTTGTCTCCTGCCCCTTGACCTTGGCTTGCTCTCATGGACTCCCTCTGAACTCTCCTGCCCTTGACCCTTGGCTTGTGACTCGGATTTGCCCTCATCTCCTGTGGACCCTACCAGACTCACCTACCAGTTCCTGCCTGACCAACGCTTGTTTCCAGTCTTCTGCACCTGCCCTGCTTCTGTCAGCTGCACCAAGTCTTCCTGCCAGCTCCCGGCGCCGGTGCCTCCTTGTGCCGTCCCAACCTCTGTCCCAACTCCAGGGAGTGGTCTGCACAGGGTCGCAAAGGTGAGCCGCCCTCAGCATCTCGGTCTCGGTGAGTACAGGTTCTGACAGTACAAACCAGCCAGATGTCTGAGACCGACAGGGCGCGCTCACCCTTTGAGACGCTGTGCCAACAGGTCTCCGCCTTAACAGAGGCAGTCCAGAAGCTTCAGGAAGGCTACCTCCAGATTGATGGCCGCCTCCAACAACTGGCCGGTTCCCCAGGTCCATCCACTGCAGCCCTAGCCTCTTCACCCGGACCTTCTGCTGCCCAAGCTCCTGCAAGCCCTGCCATGATGGGGAGTAATCCCGAACCCCGGGTCTCCATGCCCGAGCGATTCTCAGGCGACCGCCGGAAATATCGGGCTTTCAAGAATGCCTGTTCCCTTTACCTGGCCTTGCAACCTAGAACTTTTGCGACCGAAGCTGTTAAGGTTGGATTCGTAATCTCTCTCCTTTCTGAGGAGCCTCAAGCATGGGCACACTCCTTAATGGAACAACGCAGTCCAATACTTGACTCTATGGACACCTTCTTCACCCACATGGGGAAATTATACGACGACCCCCTACGTGCAGCCACTGCAGAGGGTACTCTGCACAGCTTAAATCAAGGGAGACGGCCGGTGGAAGACTACACCGCCGAATTTAGAAAGTGGTCTGCTGACACAGGCTGGAATGAGTTGGCCCTCAGGTACCAATACCGCCAGGGCCTCTCTGAGAACCTAAAGGATGAGCTTGCAAGGTCGGCCCCCCCTGCCTCTCTGGAGGATTTAATCCAAACCGCCACTCAGCTGGATAGGCGCCTTCGAGAACGTCGTTCGGAGAGGTTCCAGTCCAACCGGCCTAACTGGGTTCCACCAAGATATGCTCCAGTACCTCCGCCTCACCCAGCTCCACCAAACACCTCATTACCCGACCCAGAGCCGATGCAGCTTGGTATAGTACGGGCCCCTCTGACTCCAGAAGAAAGACTCCGGAGGCGTCAATCTAACCTCTGTCTGTACTGCGGAGCCGCCGGACACTTTTTGCACACTTGCCCAGTAAGGCCTTGTAAGTCGAAACCTCCATCTGCTATCAATTTCCCTGTTACCAGTTTGCCTCAGACTTATGTTATCCTCTTTCTTTCCCTACAGCTCCCGAAAGGGGCAACACGTCTGCCGGCGATAATTGATTCCGGGGCCTGCAGCTGCTTCTTGCACTCATCCTTGGCCCAAAAGCTGCGTATCCCCTGCCGTACCAAGGATTTTCAGCTGCAAGTTCATCTGGCTGATGGCTCTCTTCCCCGTTCCGGATTGATTACCCAGGAAACCCTTCCTCTTTGTGCCATCTCAGATTCTGGGCACCGGGAGTTCCTCTGTTTGGACTTGATCCCGTCCCCCATGTTCCCTATCATTCTGGGTCTCCCTTGGCTACAAGTTCATCTGCCCTGCATTGATTGGCTCAAGAAAGAAGTCAGCTTCCCTTCCACCTACTGTTCCCAGCACTGTCTCGCACCCGCTCCAGTCGCCTGCTCCACGCTAGCTACTCCACCTGAAGACCTACAGCATGTTCCTCCAGCCTACCTAGACTTCAAGGATGTCTTTGACAAAAAACAAGCCGATTGTCTCCCACCACATCGGTCATATGACTGCCCCATTGACCTCTTGCCCGGATCTGAAATTCCCTTTGGGCGCATATTCCCCTTGTCAGAGACTGAGTTGAAGACCCTCAAGGTCTATATTGAAGAAAATTTAAGTAAGAAGTTCATCCGTCCCTCCTCCTCGCCAGCGGGGGCGGGGATCTTCTTTGTCGAGAAAAAAGATGGATCGCTTAGACCCTGCATTGATTATAGGGAGTTAAACAAAATTACCATCAAGAACCGGTACCCGCTGCCTCTAATCCCCGAGCTCTTTCAAAGGTTCCGATCAGCTCAGGTTTTTTCTAAATTGGACCTCCGGGGCGCCTACAATTTGGTCCGAATAAGGGCAGGAGATGAGTGGAAGACTGCGTTCAGGTCCAGATTCGGGCACTTCGAGTATCTGTTCATGCCCTTTGGGCTCTGTAATGCGCCCGCCACCTTCCAGCATCTAGTCAATGACATTTTTCGACAATTTTTAGATGACTTCCTCGTAGTCTACTTGGACGATATTCTCATCTTTTCAGCCACAAAAGAATTACATCGGCAACATGTCAGGCAGGTTCTCACCATCTTGAGACAACACCGGCTTTATCTCAAATCAGAAAAATGCGAGTTCGAAAAGACATCAGTGCAATTTTTAGGATTTATCATTTCTGTGCATGGGGTAGCCATGGATCCCCAGAAAATCAGTGCTATTCAGGAGTGGGCACCTCCAACAGACAAAAAGGGCGTTCAGCGCTTCATTGGCTTCGCCAATTTTTATAGACGATTCATCATCGGTTTTTCATCAATTGTTTCTCCCATCACCAAGTTGACCCGCCAGGGGCACCGCTTCCAGTGGCCACAAGAGGCTCAGGAGGCCTTTATCAAACTCAAAACAGCCTTTACCTCGGCACCTGTACTTTGTCATCCGGATTCTACGTTACCTTTTGTTCTAGAAGTGGACGCCTCGGAATCTGCTACAGGCGCTATTCTTTCCCAGAGACAGGGACCGAAGTCGCTTCTTCACCCAGTAGCCTACGCCTCTCGGAAACTAAGTCCTCCTGAGCGCAATTACGACGTAGGCGATAGAGAACTACTGGCCATAAAATTTGCACTGGAGGAGTGGAGGTACCTGCTGGAGGGGGCAGCGCATCCCATTATCATTTTCACTGACCACAGGAACCTGGAATACTTACGGTCTGCAAAACGCCTTAGGCCCAGACAAGCCCGTTGGGCTCTTTTTTTTGCTCGCTTCAATTTCCATATTACCTATCGTCCTGGCGCAAAAAATGGAAAAGCTGATGCCCTCTCCAGGATGTTTCCAGAGACGCCCGATACTTCCGAGCCCAGCACGATCCTGTCACCTCAAAATTTTTTGCTTCTCCCTCAAACAGATTTGTTGACTGCTCTAAAGACCGCATGCCAACGGTGCCCTGATCATGAGGTTTCCTCCTTGGAGAAAAAGGACGACCTGCTGTGGTCTCGTGGGAAGATTTTTGTTCCAACAGAGGCAAGACAGTTAATCCTCAGCACCTTCCATGATCGTAAATTGGCTGGCCATTTTGGTACCCGTAAAACTTCCGAACTGATCTCTCGCTCCTTCTGGTGGCCTAAATGGAGGTCCGACTGCAAGGATTATGTCTCTTCCTGCATTCGCTGCCAGCGGAGTAAGGGGCCAAACACGAAGACCTGGGGGCTGCTGAAACCCCTTCCTATCCCAGAACGGCCCTGGATTGACATCTCCATGGACTTTATTGTCGATTTGCCTCCTTCAGCCGGGTTTACCACGATCCTAGTCGTGGTGGACCGTCTGTCCAAGATGGCGCATTTTTTGCCCATGGTGGGTACGCCCTCCGCGGCAGACACAGCCAAAATCTTTTTTAAAGAGATTATCAAGCTCCATGGAGTGCCCAAAAGCATAGTATCTGACAGAGGTACTCAATTCACATCCAAATTTTGGAAGGAACTTTGCAGAGCTTTGGAAGTGAAGATCTGTCTGTCCTCGGCCTATCACCCTCAAAGTAATGGCCAGACAGAGCGCACTAATCAAACGCTAGAACAGTATCTACGATGCTTTTGCTCAGTCTCCCAAGACGATTGGTCCTCCTTGTTATCTACAGCCGAGTTCGCTTACAATAATTCTATACATTCTTCCACAAACCAAACCCCGTTCTGGGCTAACTTCGGTTTCCACCCTTCCTTTTTGCCGGACTCCATTCCGGAAACATCTGTGCCAGCGGTCCAGGAACGTGTGACCTGCATCCAGCAAAACTTTCAGAAGTTACAGGAAAGCATGCAGCAAGCTCAGCAGGTCTATAAGAGGTTCCATGACAAGGGGAGGAAGGATTGCCCTGTCTTCAAAGTGGGGGAGAAGGTCTGGCTATCCGCCATCAACCTCAAGTTACCTATTCCCTCTCGGAAGCTGGGTCCAAGGTTCATCGGGCCATTTGAGATCAGGCGAGAAATCAACCCAGTAGCTTTTGAGTTGGCTTTACCCAGGTCCTACAAGATCCACCCTGTGTTTCACGCCTCTCTGCTTAAGCCCGTTGTGTCTGACCCCTTCAACGGTAGAGAAGAACTGCCACCTCCACCAGTGGAGATTGAGGGTGAAAAAGAATTTGAGGTGGAGGCTATCTTGAGCTGCAGGAAAAGAGGAAGGCAGTTGCAATACCTTATAAAGTGGAAGGGATATCCCCCTGAAGATAACTCTTGGGAGCCTTCCCGGAATCTCCATGCCCCTCGCCTGATTCGGGCCTTTCACCTGGAACACCCGGAGTTAATGACCAGTTTGGGCGTCCGGAGTCCGCCCCTTGGGGGGGGGCACTGTCAGGGTACTAGCTCCATCTCTGACAGATTCCCGCACATGCCCAGTAGAATGACATTTCGGCGCATGCCTGTGCGTGGTTTGCGCGCACGCATGCGCGGTACGGCAGCGCGCAGTGTGCGTGGAAGCGCGCACGTGCACGTATGCGGCAACCCTGGGGCCAATCAGAGGCCGGACATTCCTATTTAAACCAGCAGCCTTCCCTGAACAGGTTGCTGGTTTGTCTTCAGCTCCTATGTGTTTCCCTGTTGCCGTACCTGCCTGTTTTGACCCGGAATTCCTGACGACTCTCCTCTCACCTGGAACCTCTGACCCTTTGGCTAACGTTACCTGGATTGCTGTTGTCTCCTGCCCCTTGACCTTGGCTTGCTCTCATGGACTCCCTCTGAAGTCTCCTGCCCTTGACCCTCGGCTTGTGACTCGGATTTGCCCTCATCTCCTGTGGACCCTACCAGACTCACCTACCAGTTCCTGCCTGACCAACGCTTGTTTCCAGTCTTCTGCACCTGCCCTGCTTCTGTCAGCTGCACCAAGTCTTCCTGCCAGCTCCCGGCGCCGGTGCCTCCTTGTGCCGTCCCAACCTCTGTCCCAACTCCAGGGAGTGGTCTGCACAGGGTCGCAAAGGTGAGCCGCCCTCAGCATCTCGGTCTCGGTGAGTACAGGTTCTGACACACTTTTTGAATGCAGAAGTTTTGATGTGTGCTTTCAGAAAGTGCACCACACCTGCAGGATATAATAGAAGTCTGTGGTAAAGCACAGCTAACCCAGGTAAGTTGCAGATGCACTGCGCTGCACACGCGGTACAGGTAAACCAGAGCAGCACATCGGTGTGAAAGCAGCCTTATTTGGAGCTCAGAACAGTAAGGGTTCATTTACATTTGCAGTTTGGGGGGTGGTAAAATCCCATAGTTAAGATGTGTTTTATCACCCCCTCCCCAACCACACCCCCTTTGGTTGCAGTGGCCAGAGGTGTACACATGTCTCAGCGGCAGCAGAAGTTATACGCCCTGTCCTGGTTGGTGGGAGTAGAACCTGCCAAGCATGATCCATTCAAGTTGATGAGGCCACTCTGCATGCAAGTGCCCTGCAACCTTGTGCAGTACAGAAAACTTTAACCCCTTGGACCCCGCAGAAGAATGCAGTTGCACGGCACTTGCAGAGTGTTCTCATTTATTTAAAGGGGCGCAATTGGCAGGTGGTAGCACCCACCAGAAGAAACAGGGGTTTTAATATTCTGCTGCAGCATGTGTACACCTCAGCAGCTAAAGGGGTTAGGGAGTGATGGGCGATAAAACCGTGACTCAACCACAGGGTCCCCCCCACCCCCCAATTTAAGTGTGAACAAACTTTAAGGGTGCTTCTGCTGAATGCAACTCAGGTCTCATTCACAAGTGCAGCAGGCACTGGTACTCCTCTTAAAAGCGATTTGAGTGTGTTTGACAGGTGTTGAGGAGGCGATATGTTACCTCCTCACACCCTGATTTAAACCCATGATTGCAAATCAATAGTACTTCAATTAGAGGTTTAAATCAGGTGTGAGGAGACGACTGTGCCCAGTGATCTTTGACTTCTCACATGTTGTTCAGGTAGATCTCTAACTATTTAAGTTTGTCTACCCTTGCAGTAGTCCCTGCTGAACCAGCCTAGATTCGATCCTTCTATGGTCGGCTTTAGGTCTACCGGGGGCAAGGTCCTTGTACAGGTTTCCCTTCTCTCATGATGTGTCCTCTTTGACCTTGGAATGTGATTTAAATAAAATAAAAAAGTTGCGAAAAAGTGGGCTTTTCTTCACAGGAAGTAGATTACTTTTTTGCCCTGAAAAGACAAAACTTGATTGTTTACAATGAGCGACAGCTCTACTTTTTCTCTTGTATAATGCCATGGTGCTGCAATTACAGCATATTCATGGTGACTGCCGTTCTGGTATTTTCTAGATATATACTGGGTCAATATTGGTAGGATGCAACAGTTACCCTATCCACACTGTGGGCCTGATCCACAAAGAGCAGCCGTAACTTAAATTTTCCTATTTAAGTTACACCGCCGCGAAATCTCTACCTAAGTGCCCAATCCACAAAGCACTTACCTAGAAATTTTGAGCGGTGTAACTTAAATCCGTCCGGCGCAAGGCGTTCGACGTACTGCGCATGCTCCCGACGCGATTTTCCCGACGTGCATTGCGCGAAATTACGTTACGCCGAGTTTTGTGAATCGCGCCGCAAAAAAAAAAAGGGATGCGGCGGGTCTACTTTTACATGGTGTACTAACTTTAAACCTTGTAAAAGCAGCCCTAATTTTGCGACGGCAAACTAATACTTACGGAGAAAAAACAAAGCTTAAAAGCTTTGTGGATCTCCGTAAGTGCTAATTTGCATACCCGACACGGCATTTCGACGAGAAATGCCCCCAGCGGCGGCCGAGGTACTGCATCCTAAGATCCGACAGTTTAAGTCCCTTACACATGTCGGATCTTCTCCCTATCTATGAGAAACTGATTCTGTGGATCAGTTCCATAGATAGAAACAGGGATACGCCGGCGTATCAGTAGATACGCCGGCGTATCCCTTTTGTGGATCAGGCCCTGTATATCTATCTAACAAATTCAATACTTAAATGTTACTTATGTATAAATTTCATTGTTTTAAAATGTTGCTAATTAATGTGTTTCAGTGCTGAGATCCAATTTAAAACAGTTTCCGATTTGTTCTTGCCTCTAGCACTAATCACATATAGTACAAAACTTTCTGCAGGGAGCCTCTGCTGGGTAGCACAATATAAAGAATTAAGATCAAAAGTAATGAGAACATAATCAAAATTGCATGCTATAGATAAATAAGAATATTAATACTATTTCCAAATTAAAATAAACTACATTTATATCCAAGCCGCTATATAAGGGATACACGATAATCTGGACCAATGTGGTTGTTTTGCAGGCTGGTCGGTAACTGTGCTGGATAATCTTTTGTTTGTGATACATGATAATCATTCAGTTTGAAAAGAAAAAACAGTTTGTTGATTAAAGTGGTTGTAAAGGCTAAAGATTTTTTACCTTAAAGTGGATGTAAACCCGATTCATGAAATCTGAGCTGGGCACATATATCCGCCCGTGTGAAAGAAGCCTGATACCCCATACACACGACCGGTTTTCCAGTCGGAAAACATTTTTCGATGAGAGCTTTTGGCCGGGAATCCCAACCGTGTGTATGCTCCATCTGACTTTTTCCCTACAGGGAAACTGCCGGAGAGCAGGGTCAGGAAAAATCCTAGCGGGAAAACCCTTCGTCTGTATGGAATTCCGATGGGAAAAAAGACACACATGCTCGGAAACAATTGGACTCATGCTCAGAATTATTGAACTTAATTTTCTTGGCTCGTCGTAGTCTTTTAAGTCACCGCGTTCTTGGCAGTCAAAATGTCACCGGACTTTTGTGTAACCGTGTGTATGCAAGGCAGGTTTGAGTGGAATTCGGTCTGGAAAACCATCGTTTTTTTTTCCCGACGGGAAAACCGCTCGTGTGTACGGGACATTACATGGAGGTTGGATTGTGCTTACATACCCAACTAATTGACCTTGCATGGAAAGACATTGTTCAGTCCTACAGCTTATTGCTTTATGTTAGCTTTTGCTTATGGTAGTTAGCTTATAATACTGGAAGTTGTGTTGTAGGTGATCAGACAAGGTGTACATTTTTGTATGGCTTCCTTTTCATGGGAATGTTTGTATGGCTTTCTTTTTTGCTGATATGGCAGTGATGAGCAGAGATAACCCGTGCCTTTTTGGGTGTTATGCTGTAAGTGGGATGTGCATATAGAATGAATAGGTAATGTCAGGGGAGGTGACTGTTTAATTTAGCTGTTGAAGCTGACATTCTAACATTCACCCTAATTGTAAGTATACACTTCATAACATACCTCCCAACATTTTGAGATGGGAATGAGGGACACCTACTAACAAACATATGTAGGCATAGGACACACCCCCTGCCACACTCCCTTAAAGGAGAATTAACCAAAAAAAGGTTAATTAAATCCACAAGGACTTTTATTTTACCACTACTATTCCTTTTATATTGGCTTTTAAAATTTACAAATGCAGCAATTTCGAATTGGGATGAAAAGTTTATATAGCGCTACCCCCGAAGGAGCCGCTGATTTGTTGTTGGGATAGGCATATTAAGTTACCTTGATGTGGTCTAGGGGTGCAGTTGGAGAACAAAGAAGTGAGCGAAGGTCCAGACAGTGAATAAAGGTTTTCCATTGCTTTATTTCCAGGGCAACACGGCCAACATCAACATCAAGTAGGAAGAAAAGGTTGATGAAGAGAAAGGGAGAACTTTGCAGTATCAGGCCTGCATATGAACCGAGCAGTCCTGCTCTCAGTAGTATCAAATTGTGGTTCGTCGCCACTCTAGCCAGAGTGGGTGAAGTGCCCCCGGACAGACCCCTCTCACAAGCCTGGCAGCCGAGGTGTCACTTTAGATTGCTGGGAGGAACAGGTCTCTCTCACAGGCCTGGCTCTAGGGCCTCTGCCACAGGCCTATTACTTTAAGCGAGCTAAATAGATGAATGGAGCAAATCCTCCCAGTAGGTTTTAGCATAGGTCACCGGATGACAGCAAAGCGTACCTGTCAGCATTCCAGTCACCAGATCCCCGATTGGTTCGTTCAAGCCCTGTTGGACAACCTGCCTCCGGGTTCCCCTCAAGCCGACCCCCCAATCAAACAGCACCCAGCCTGGGATCCTTTCAATAGAACTGGGGACCCAGTAAGTCACTGGAGTCCCCTTTTACCTCCGGATGAGGTTCTGTGTAGTCTGCAATTTTGGCCAGGTGGGCCACGCCGGCAGGGTCCATGGATGCGCGCACCCTGAAGGTGGCTGCCGCACCTGGAACCGGGACCCTGCAAAGGTTTTGGAGCACATGACACCTGTCACAGATATACTCTCCCCTAGCATGCCCCGCGAGGGAAAAACTCCTCTGATTGGCTGCTGGGGAAAACTTGCTCTGCCAGAACCCCTCTGGCGCCAACTGCCGGCCAGGGATGGCACTGCATCCCTGGAGCACAGACTGACCCAGTGGACATTTTCTGGAGCGACAGAAGTTCAAATTTAGCAAATTGCGAATGGGAGCAAAATAACTCTCCCTTTCCCCACTAACTTTAGCGTAGTGCCCATACTGAAAGTAAGGGGGAGCTACATTTAGCACCGGAAACACATTTTTAAAGATAAAAAGTGCATTTTATATACAACTATATAGATCAGACCAAAATGAGGGACAAATGAGGAGGAAAGAGGGATAGAGGGACATTACTCCAAATCAGGGACAGTCCCTCCAAATCAGGGACAGTCCCTCCAAATCAGGGACAGTTGAGAGTTCATAATATAAACACGTGCTTTCTATTAGTGTCATTTTAGGTAAACCCATGGTGGATTATGGTATAGAGAATTTAAAATGCATTATCAACAACCATGAGGGCTACAAAGTAAAAACTCCTGATCCTCACTCTTGTGTCTGTGCCTAATGACTGTTCTTATCTTTTTAATTGGGTATAAATTATATTATGGATGCTTACTTCATTGTCACTTTCATCTTAAAACAATTATTTATCCTTGTTAATGGTACATTAAATACTTTAGTAACACATAAAGAACTCATCTTTCAGCTGAAATCATGACATCATTTACAAACCAAAGTAATGCAGTTCAACAAGACTGGACTCTTCTCTAGTAGAATGTGGCACGTAATTATTAAAACCATATGATGGACTATTAGAAAAATTGTCGCCTTTACCTACAAAGTACAAGCATATAAATAAGGGGGGGGGGGGGGCTTTATTGACGCAGTCAATATAAAAAACACAATGGGCCAGATTCACAGACAACTTACGACAACGTTTCTGTTGATACGCGGCGTAAGTTCAAGGATGCGCCGTCGTATCTATGCACTGTATTCAGGAAACAAGATACACCTGAATTTTGCCAAGATACGACCAACGTAAGTCTGCTAGGCCGTCGTATCTTGGGTGCATATTTACGCTGGCCGCTAGGGGAGCTTCCGTTGATCTACGCGTTGAATATGTAAATGATCAAGCTAATACATTGTAGGGTAAATATATTACAACCATCCTAGCTGACTCGGACCACTTTAGAGAAAGTATAAAGTAGGGTTGTCCCGATACCGATACTAGTATCGGTATCGGGACCGATTCCGAGTATTTGCGGGAGTACTCGTACTCCCACAAATACCCCCGATGCCCAAATAGAATACTTCCCCCCCTCCCCCTCCGCCGCCGCCGTCGCCGTGACGCCGCATCCCGCCGGCATTCGCCGCATCCCCGCTGCCGCCGACTGTGTCATACGCCGGGAACATTACAGCTTTGAATAGCTGTAATGATTGGCGCCGCGCATAGACACTCCCCCTCGCTCGGGTGAACTGTTCAATCCCGAGCGAGGGGGAGTGTCTATACGCAGCGCCAATCATTACAGCGATTCAAAGCTGTAATGTTCCCGGCGTATGACACAGTCGGCGGCAGCGGGGATGCAGGTAAGTGGGACATGGATACATGGGGGGGAGACGCTGGATACATGGGGGGGAGACGCTGGATGGGGGGAGACGCTGGATACATGCGGGGGGAGACGCTGGATGGGGGGAGACGCTGGATACATGGGGGGGAGACGCTGGATGGGGGGAGACGCTGGATACATGGGGGGGAGACGCTGGATACATGGGGGGAGACGCTGGATACATGGGGGGAGACGCTGGATACATGGGGGGGAGACGCTGGATGGGGGGAGACGCTGGATACATGGGGGGGAGACGCTGGATACATGGGGGGAGACGCTGGATACATGGGGGGAGACGCTGGATGGGGGGAGACGCTGGATACATGGGGGGGGAGACGCTGGATACATGGGGGGAGACGCTGGATACATGGGGGGAGACGCTGGATGGGGGGAGACAATGGCTGCATGGGGGGAGACGCTGGATGGGAGGAGACGCTGGATACATGGGGGGGAGACGCTGGATGGGGGGAGACGCTGGATGGGGGGGGAGACAATGGCTGCATGGGGGGAGACAATGGCTGCATGGGGGGAGACAATGGCTGCATGGGGGGAGACATGGCTGGATGGGGGGTGACAATGGCTGGATGGGGGGTGACAATGGCTGGATGGGGGGGTGACAATGGCTGGATGGGGGGGTGACAATGGCTGCATGGGGGGAGACATGGCTGGATGGGGGGTGACAATGGCTGGATGGGGGGTGACAATGGCTGGGTGGGGGGGGTGACAATGGCTGCATGGGGGGAGACGCTGGATGGGGGGAGACAATGGCTGCATGGGGGGTGACAATGGCTGCATGAGGGGTGACAATGGCTGGATGGGGGGTGACAATGGCTGGATGGGGGGAGACAATGGCTGGATGGGGGGAGACAATGGCTGCATGGGGGGAGACGCTGGATGGGGGGAGACAATGGCTGGATGGGGGGTGACAATGGCTGCATGGGGGGTGACAATGGCTGCATGGGGGAATACATTGCTGGATGGGGGGTGACAATGGCTGGATGGGGGGATACATTGCTGCATGGGGGGAGACAATGGCTGCATGGGGGGTGACAATGGCTGCATGGGGGGAGACAATGGCTGCATGGGGGGAGACAATGGCTGCATATGTGGGGGGACATCGCTGCATTTGGGGACACATTTAAAAAAAAGTATCGGTATTCGGTATCGGCGACTACTTGAAAAAAAGTATCGGTACTCGTACTCGGTCCTAAAAAAGTGGTATCGGGACAACCCTAGTATAAAGATAAAGGGGCAGATTCACGTAGATCGTCACAAAATTGTGCGGGCGTAACGTATCTCATTTACGTTACGCCTCCGCAACTTACATGGGCAAGTGCTGTATTCTCAAAGCACTTGCTCCGTAAGTTGCGGCGGCGTAGCGTAAATCACCCGGCGGAATTCAAATTCGGCGTGTAGGGGGCTGTTACGGAACCATGAACCAGACGTACAACAAGAGATAAGTGAAAATAAGAAGGCTTTATTGAAAATCAAGCTGTAAAGCAAAAGTCCAACGGATGGTGAAACCAGAGGTCAGGAACCAGAAGGGTAGTCAGACGAAGCCAGGATCAGGAACCAGCAGGGAAGTCAGACGAAGCCAGGATCAGGAACCAGCAGGGAAGTCAGACAAGGCCAGGATCAGGAACCAGCAGAGAAGTCAGACGAAGCCAGGATCAGAACCAGAAGCAGCAGCAGTCTTAGAAGCATGTGCACACAGGAGGACCAAGCAAGGAACTGAAGTCACCGACCTCCTATATATGTGAGCCAGGTATCCAGCTCCTCCCAGTGGGTAGGAGGAGCCGCAGGGTGGGAGGCTACAAGAGACCTAGAAACCAAGATGGCCGCCAGCACATGTCAAACGAAGGAGACAGGAGAGAGGTAAGACCATGACAGTACCTCCCCCTCAAGGGCCCCTCCTCCGCGGTGCAAAAAACGGTTTCTGAGGGAAGCGTGCGTGGAAGGCTCGGAGCAAGGCAGGAGCATGGACATCTGCGGAGGGAACCCAGGAACGCTCCTCAGGACCATAACCACGCCAGTGGACCAAAAACTGCACCCGACCGCGGACCAGGCGTGAGTCCAGGATATTGCTCACCTCATACTCCTCGTGATTGCCCACTTGGACCGGACGAGGCCGAGGAACCGAGGAAGTGAAGCGATTGCACACCAGTGGCTTCAACAGGGAGACATGAAACACGTTGGAGATCCGCATGCCAGGTGGAAGCGCAAGGGCATAGGCTACCGGGTTTACCCTGCGAAGCACTCGGAAGGGACCAACAAAGCGAGGAGCCAGCTTGGGAGTGGGCACTCGAAGGTTGAGGTTGCGGGTGGACAACCATACACGGTCTCCGACCTGGTAGGAAGGAGCAGGCGCTCGTCTGCGATCAGCCTGGAGTTTCTGGCGCTGCGCAGAGACCTCAAGGAACCTCTGGATCTGTACCCAAGAAGCACGTAGAGCAGAAAGGTGATCCTCCACAGCCGGAATATCCTGGGGAGAGAATGCCTCCGGTAACACGGCAGGTTGGAACCCATAATTGGCCATGAAGGGAGACGTCCCAGAGGAAGAGTTCACAGCCGTGTTCCTGGCAAACTCAGCCCAAGGCAGGAGGTCAACCCAATTGTCCTGGTGATCGGAGACATAGCAACGAAGGAATTGCTCCAAGGCCTGATTGGATCGTTCTGCGGCCCCATTGGACTGAGGGTGGTAGGCCGAGGAGAAGGAGAGATGAATCCCCAACTGGGAGCAAAAGGCGCGCCAGAACCTGGACACAAACTGACTCCCCCGATCCGACACTATCTCTTTGGGCAAACCGTGCAACCGGAAGACCTCCCGGGCAAAAATCGTGGCCAACTCTTGTGCAGAGGGTAACTTCTTGAGAGGAACACAGTGGCACATTTTGGAAAACCGATCCACAATCATGAGAATGACCGTATGGCCTCGGGATGCAGGGAGGTCCACAATGAAATCCATCCCCAGGTGTGACCATGGGCGCTCCCCGGTGGCTATGGGTTGCAGCAGGCCCAACGGAAGGTGCCGAGGGGACTTACTTTGGGCACAAACGGAGCATGCCGCTACATATGCGGCGATGTCGGAACGTAGGGAAGGCCACCAGAACAGACGTGAAACAGCCCAGGACAGCTGATTCTTACCAGGATGCCCCGCGGTCTTGGAGTTATGGTAGGTTCGCAACAACGGAGTGCGCAACTCCTCAGGCACAAAACATCTGCCGTTGGGTGTCCCAGAGGGAGCACCAGACTGAGCCGCCAAAATCTGCTCACCAAGGGGAGAGGTCAGGCTGGTGCGAATGGCGGCCAGGATCTGATTCGGAGGTATGACCGAAGTCGGTATAGATTCCTCCCTGGACAGCTCGGAGTACTGCCGTGATAAGGCATCCGCCCTGATGTTCTTGGAACCAGGTAGGTAGGAGACCACGTAATTAAAACGTGACAAGAACAGAGCCCATCTGGCCTGACGTGGTGTCAATCTCTTGGCCTCAGAAAGGTAGGTCAGATTCTTGTGGTCCGTCAGGATGAGAACCGGAACCACCGAGCCCTCGAGCAAGTGCCTCCACTCTTTGAGAGCCTGCACTATGGCCAATAACTCCCTGTCACCAATCTGATAGTTGCACTCCGCGGGTGACAGTTTCCGGGAGTAAAACCCACAAGGAAGCAGCGGACCCTCTGGTGTCCTACGCTGAGACAGAAGGGCGCCTACTCCCGTCTCGGACGCGTCCACCTCGAGGACAAAGGGCAACCCAGGGTTGGGATGAGACAGAATCGGAGCTGACACAAAGGCGGATTTTAGGGCCTCAAAAGCCCGGATGGCCTCGAGCGGCCAGACCTGGGAATTACTGCCCTTCCTGGTCAGATCCGTGAGAGGCTTGGCCAGCATGGAGAAGTCCCTGATGAACTTCCGATAATAATTGGCGAAGCCCAAAAAACGCTGCAAGGAACGAAGACCACTGGGCTGAGGCCACTGTAAGACAGCCGAAACCTTCTCAGGATCCATGGAGAACCCCTCAGCGGAAATGATGTAACCTAGGAAGGTTACCTGGGATCGGTGAAATTCGCATTTCTCAAGCTTACCGAACAGCTTGTTCTCTCGTAACCGTTGCAACACTCGTTTGACATCCAGAATGTGGGCCTCCCTGGATTCAGAATATACCAAGATGTCATCCAAATAGACCACCACACACTGCTGCAACAGGTCACGGAAAACATCGTTGATGAATTCCTGAAAGACTGCGGGCGCATTGCACAACCCAAAGGGCATAACCAAGGATTCATAATGACCGGTCCTGGTGTTAAAGGCGGTCTTCCACTCATCGCCCGCCTTGATCCTTACCAGGTTATATGCCGCCCTCAGGTCGAGTTTGGTAAAGACCGTGGCCCCTTTAAGGCGATCGAACAGCTCGGAAATCAAGGGTATCGGGTAAGCGTTCTTGATCGTGATGCGATTGAGACCCCTGTAATCGATGCAAGGCCTCAACTCACCGCCCTTCTTTTTCACAAAGAAAAATCCAGCCCCTGCCGGGGACGAGGATTTGCGAATGTGACCACGGGACAGCGCCTCCATCACGTACTCCTCCATGGCCTCATTCTCCGCAACCGACAGTGGATAGACCTTGCCGCGAGGAGGAACGGCACCAGGTTGTAACTCAATGGCACAATCATATGGGCGGTGCGGAGGTAGGGCAACTGCGCGTACCTTATCGAATACATCCCGGTACTCCTCGTATTCAGGAGGCAACAGAGAGTCCGAGGAAGTACACAGCAACTTGACAGGCCCATGGATGCACTTAGCCCCACACTGTGGTGACCATGAGAGGATCTCGGCCGATCTCCAGTCAAAAGTCGGATTATGCTTCTGGAGCCAGGGGTACCCCAAGACCACCGAGTAGTGTGGAGACGAAATAACTTGGAAGCAGACCGACTCTCTGTGAGCGGCACCAATGGCTACCCCCACTGGAAGGGTCTCATGAGTCACGTGTGACGGTTGGAGGGGTCTGCCGTCTATCGCCTCTAGAGCCAGCGGGGAACCTCGAGCCTGTAGAGGAATGGAATTGGCGGCAGCGAACTCACTATCAATGAAAAAACCACCAGCACCAGAGTCCACCAACGCCTGGGTCGTCACCGAGCCCCCGACCCAGGAGAGGACAACAGTGATCAGTGGTTTATCAACACGGGAAACCGGGGACGAGGAGACTCCACCCAAGATCTGCCCCCGACAGGATCTCAGGTGCGAGCGTTTCCCGGACGGTTCGGACATGCCAACCGAAAATGCCCATCGAGACCACAGTACATGCATCGGCCCTCGCGTCTCCGGAGTACCCTCTCCCCCTCGGACAAGCGAGCAAACCCCAGCTGCGAGGGTTCACCCCCAGACAAGTCAACACCAGGAGGCGTGGGAGGAGAGGGAGGCACGGGTGGGACAGCAAACGTAGGCGCCAAACTGTTAGGAGGCCTCCGCAGGCTCACCTTAAAGGAAGGTCTCTCCCTGAGTCTGGTGTCAATCAAAATCAGGAAAGAAATAAGAGCCTCGAGCTCCACTGGTAGGTCCTTAGCTGCAACCTCATCCTTCAAGGCATCCGAGAGACCATGAGAGAAAGCAGCGACCAGGGCCTCATTATTCCAACCTACCTCTGCTGCCAGGGTACGAAACTCAATGGCGTATTCGGCTACGGATCGTGAACCCTGTCTGACGGACATAAGGAGCTTCGCAGCAGAGGCGGCGCGAGCCGGCACATCGAATACCTTCCGAAGAGAAGCAACAAAACCGGAAAACTCGGCAACCACCGGATTGTTGTTCTCCCATAAAGGACTGGCCCAGGCCAAGGCCTTGTCCGAGAGCAGCGAGATCAAGAACCCCACCTTTGATCTCTCAGTGGGAAAGGCATGTGGCAGCAACTCAAAATAAATGCCCACTTGGTTAAGGAAACCTCGGCACTGAGTTGGCTCTCCCCCAAATCGCTGTGGAAGGGGGGCAGAACCGGACATACCCCGAAACACCGCAGGCGCAACAACAGGTGTCGAGGTAGACTCTGGCGCAACAGTCGGATCGGCCGTAGGAGCGGGCCCAGGAGCGACGACCGACCCATCGGCAACGGGAGCGAAATGAACCGTGCATTCAAGCAGGGTTTGCAACGCCACGGCGAACTGACCCAACAGGGACTCCAGCTGATCAAGTCTGGCAACCAGCGTGGGTAGCGAGGATGGCTCTGTACCGTCAAAATTCATGGCTTGGTCCTAATGTTACGGAACCATGAACCAGACGTACAACAAGAGATAAGTGAAAATAAGAAGGCTTTATTGAAAATCAAGCTGTAAAGCAAAAGTCCAACGGATGGTGAAACCAGAGGTCAGGAACCAGAAGGGTAGTCAGACGAAGCCAGGATCAGGAACCAGCAGGGAAGTCAGACGAAGCCAGGATCAGGAACCAGCAGGGAAGTCAGACAAGGCCAGGATCAGGAACCAGCAGAGAAGTCAGACGAAGCCAGGATCAGAACCAGAAGCAGCAGCAGTCTTAGAAGCATGTGCACACAGGAGGACCAAGCAAGGAACTGAAGTCACGACCTCCTATATATGTGAGCCAGGTATCCAGCTCCTCCCAGTGGGAAGGAGGAGCCGCAGGGTGGGAGGCTACAAGAGACCTAGAAACCAAGATGGCCGCCAGCACATGTCAAACGAAGGAGACAGGAGAGAGATAAGACCATGACAGGGGCGTGTATCATTTAAATGAAGCGCGTCCCCGCGCCGAACGAACGGCGCATGCGCCGTCCGTAAAATATCCCAGTGTGCATTGCTCCAAAAGACGTCGCAAGTACGTCATTGGTTTCGACGTGAACGTAAATGACGTCCAGCCTCATTCACGGACGACTTACGCAAATGACGTAACTTTTTTAAAATTTCGACGGGGGAACGACGGCCATACTTAACATTGGCTGCGCCTCATATAGCAGGGGAAACTATACGCCGGGAAAAGCCTAACGTAAACATCGTAACTTTACTGCGTCGGCCGCGCGTACGTTCAGGAATTCGCGTATCTAGCTAATTTGCATACTCAACGCGGATTTCAACAGAAGCGCCACCTAGCGGGCCAAAAAAAAATGCACTTAAGATCCGATGGCTTAAGAGACTTACGCCTGTCGGATCTAATGGATATCTATGCGTAACTGATTCTAAGAATCAGTCGCATAGATACGACTGCTCAACGCAGAGATACAACGGCGTATCTGGAGATACGCCGTCATATCTCGGTTGAGAATCTGGGCAAAAATCTGTATATCTAAACCATCCAATGAAGATGAGATATATCCAATAATCCCTACGCGTTTCGTGGATTTATTCCACTCCACTCTATTACGAGTATATCTGTCTCTGCTTTCAATTTCACAATGTGGCTTTGCCTCCCTCTAACTTTTCTTTCATCTGTATCTCTAGATTGTCCTTGGTGGAGCTTTCCATTCACTTTTATCCACGATTTTACAAAAGTACAATCACTCACTCAACAAATATATCAAGTAAAAAATAATGTTGTATAAAGCAATCTGGCCAAGGTGCCTGACAAAAATGAATACTAGCCAAAGGAAGGAGAATGCTTCTCCCCTAGGGTACTTACATATGAGCTAAATATGAGGTGGTGAGATTGCAGCAAAAGTGCCACTCCAGGCGTCTGCCATGGGAGCTGAGGTACTGGGACTCAACGAGTGGAGCAGGAGCATGAAAGGAACCTCCACAGGAAAGAAATGTCCAGAGGTGATGTGTATAGGCTCCAATACTATAATTTAGGAAAAAATGAATACATTTAATTAAGTGAGTGATTGTACTTTAGGGGGTCTTCCAGATTATGATAAGCCCCCCGCCCGCAGACCCCCACAACCACTGGGCAAGGGTTGTGGGAATGAGGCCCTTGTCCCCATCAACATGGGGACATCCTCCCCATGTTGAGGGCATGTGGCCTGGTGCGGTTCAGGAGAGGGGGGTGGCCGCACTCTGTCCCCCCCTCTTTTCTGCGGCCGGCCAGGTTAATGTGCTCGGATAAGGGTCTGGTGTGTATTTTTAGGGGGAATCCACGCCATTTTTTTTTTATTTGGGGTGGAGTTCCCCTTAAAATCCACACCAGACCTGAAGGGCCTGGTATGGATATTTGTGGGGAACCCTACGTAATTTTTTTTTTTTTACGCGGGGTTCCCCTTAATATCCATTCCAGACCTGAAGGGCCTGGTAATTTAATTTGGGGGACCCCCACACATTTTTTTTTTTCCTTTATGAATAAATCATCTCTGTAATTGAAAGAGCCGACAATTCATTAGAGCCGCAAAGCCGGTTTTAAATGGCTTTTTTTCTTTCAGAAATGACACTTTGTGCAGGGACAGTTCTATGTACGGGAAACATGCGCTTTTTCACATGCTGACTTTACACCCCCCTAGGTACGAAATTTAAAGTAATATTACACTTTTATTGTTGACGAGTGGAGGGGAGAAGGAAGTGTCCTCTGCCCAAACAGCTACAGCTGTAGAGAGGAGCTGCAATCACCAATCTCCCCATGGTCAGCCAGAGTGGAAAACATGCCAGCATCAAGACACCGGCCAGAGTCATGTGCACGGCATGTGGGCGTGGCGTAGATGAAAATCAAGGCACACCAGCCCAATCCCCCACAACAAGAGTAGGTGAAGGGGGAAAGGGAGGGCAAGCCGCGTGCATCACAGTTCCCAGACAACAGAAGCAGCCCAGTTGATGCAAATCACCTGGAACTGCATAAACTAACCACAAAGCAAATAAATGTATTGGGCATGTAATCAAATCTACATTAAGATGGAACAATCCCCATATATACTGTATTTAAGTAGCCAAGTCAAAATGAGGTCCATCATGAGCTAGGAAATAATATTGGTCACAGATAATCATGGTCAAATAACATACCTCCATCCCTAACAATCCGTATACAAAAAGGTGGGGGAAGGGGGTAAGGGAACTTGGTGGGACTTTATATGAAATTTATGTGAATACGTCTCCATCCCTGATTCAGTAAAAACAAAGGAGAACTAAGTTGGGACTTTATATGAGGTATTTGCGGCAGTCAATATAAAAGACACAATGTTTATTGCTGAAAAATAATTGCATAACGTAAAAAAATTCAATCAAAGGTTTGTGTCTATAATGACAACATGTAAGAAACATGTAGGTGGATTCAAGTATCCCGCCGCATCTTTGCGGCGGCGTAGCGTATCGTATTTACACTACGCCGCCGTAAGTTAGCTAGGCAAGTACTGTATTCACAAAGTACTTGCCTGCTAAGTTACGGCGGCGTAGCGTGAATAGGCCGGCGTAAGCGCGCCAAATTCAAATGAGGATGTGGGGGGCGTGTTTTATGTAGATTAACTGTGACCTGACGTGATTGACGTTTTTTACGAACGGCGCATGCGCCGTCCGTGTACATATCCCAGTGTGCATTACGGCAAAGTACGCCGCAAGGACGTATTGGTTTCGACGTGGACGTAAATTACGTCCAGCCCTATTCACGGACGACTTACGCAAACGTCGTAAAATTCTCAAATTTCGACGCGGGAACGACGGCCATACTTAACATTACTAGTCCAGCTATTTGATGGAATAACTTTACGCCTAAAAATACCTTACGTAAACGGCGTATCTTTACTGCGACGGGCACGCGTACGTTCGTGAATAGGCGTATCTAGTGATTTACATATTCTACGCCGAGCGCAATGGAAGCGCCACCTAGCGGCCAGCCTAAATATTGCACCCTAAGATACGACGGCGCAAGCCGTCGTATCTTAGATAGGTTTAAGTGTATCTCAGTTTGAGAATACACTTAAACTTAGGTCGGCGCAGATTCCGAGTTAGGTCGGCGTATCTACTGATACGAGAGGCCTAATTCTATCTGAATCCAGCTAATAATATGTAGAAAACTAGCAACAACAATAGATGATACATTGTACAGGCATACCCCACTTTTAAGTACACAATGGGGTTTATTTACTAAAGCTGGAAAGTGCAAAATCAGGCTCACTTCTGCATAGAAACCAATGAGCTTCTAACACAAGCTTGTTCAATTAAGCCTTGTAATAAAAACTGGAAGCTCATTGGTTTCTATGCAGAAGTGAGCCTTATTTTGCACTTTCCAGCTTTAGTAAATAAACCCCATTGTGTACTTAAAAGTGGGGTATGCCTATATAATAAACATATGGCCGCTGCATCAAGCTAATACATTGTAGGGTAAATATATTACAGCTATCCTAGCTGACACAGACTACCTCAGAGACTGTATAAAGATAAAATCTGTATATAAAAA
The DNA here is from genome assembly GCF_905171775.1 of Rana temporaria. Classification (NCBI taxonomy): domain Eukaryota; kingdom Metazoa; phylum Chordata; class Amphibia; order Anura; family Ranidae; genus Rana; species Rana temporaria. The sequence continues at coordinate 168,497,083 of NC_053494.1, read as the reverse complement.
ACTGGTCTAAACCATCCAATGAAGATGAGATGTATCCAATAAGACCTACGCGTTTCGTGGATTTATTTCCCTCTTCCATTCTGCTCTATTACGAATATATTTGTCTCTGCTTTCAATTTCACCATGTGGCTTTGCTGCCCTCTAACTTTTCTTTCACCTGTATCTTTAGCTTGTCCTTGGCGGTGGTTTCCATTCACCTTTATCTACAATTTTACTAAAGTACAATCACTCAATTACATTTTTTTTTTTTTTTTTTTTATTTATAGTATTTGAGCCTACACACATCACCTCTGGACATTTCTTTCCTGTGGAGGTTCCTTTCAGGTTGACATTACAGGTGATTGGATGGTGGCAAAGCTTTGGTGATACCCCCCCCCCCCCTCCGCTAAGTGTATCCCTATAAGCCTAGCCGACTCTGTGAGACCTTAATTTTTTGCTAGTGTCCTATAGAGCATTTATGAAGAAAATTCTGTGCTCACTAGTTCCTATTTACATTGACCTCTGTAATCAATTCTTCAATCAACCTCTTCACTGCCTTCTACTACAACAGTAGAAGCAGTGCATCTGGATTGGTACAACCTAGGTAAATCCCTAGGTAAAACTGTACCTGGAACCCATACTGTAGGGATGGCCTTCAATGTTTGCAATGTTGTTAATGCACTGGAATCTTTCTTGAGCTCTCACCTTGGAAACTAGTTCAATGTGTGTAGTAAGCACAGGATACAATACAGGTCCGTGGCCCATTGCTATGGTTCATAAACCCAGAAGACCCCTCCCAGGGTATGCCCACCGTGACTGGGATTATGTGTTGCCAATAACATCCAATTAAATGTTGTCTTACCTGAAAGAGAAGATTAAATTTGGCATATGCTAATAAATGTATCTGTTGGTGGTAACCAATTTAATTTTTAGGTTCCTAAATCTGGCTCTTCTTGATGTCCAATGTGTCATAAGGAAACCTAATGACACAGAAGGATATTGTTTTTTAATCAATGGATCAAGTCCAGTCCAGAACACTATCGATGGTTGCTGGTTGCCGGTAAATATATCAGAGTATGCATGTGGAGTGGGGGGGATACAGAGGGGGGGAGTACTGTAGTCTAGGAGGAAAAACCGACATCCCTGCTTGGGATATCAGTTCAGCAAATGCACTGTGCTGTCAGACTTCTCCATTCACACTTGGATAGGTGTGACTTGGATGTGACTTGTTCTCCCTCTACAAAGGCTCACTGTTGCTTGTAAATCATTCAGGTATGACTTTCATGCAACTTTTGAGGGTTAACATTAAAGTCTATAGCCCTCAAGTTGCATGAAAGTTGGACCAAAGTAGTGCATGAACTACTTTGAAGTCGCTATGACTTTAAGTCACACATATATGAATGGTTATCATTGAAAAACATGGGGTATGACTCGTCATGCAACTTTGATGTCCAAAGTCGTATTAAAAGTCGCACAAATGTGAATGGAACTGGAATACTGGAAAGTATTTTTCTTTACTTGCATCATTATGAATGGAAAACTTGTACTCGGGGAAATGCTCCCGATGCCTCAGCCGATACTTGAGCGGGCAGGCAGGGGAGTTGCAAATCTTCTCTCCCCCATGGTCAGTGTTGTCTTCCCCCCGTCCGTCCGTGCCATTCTCTCTCCTCCCCTTCCCCTGTCCGTCCGGTTCTCTCTCCCGCCCCCCCCCCGTCCGTCCCTGCAGTCTCTCTCCATCCATCCCGTCCGTGCCGCTCTCCACCCTCAATCTGTCAGGGGGGAGAGCGGAGGTAGGAGCCGCTAAGCCTGGCTCCTACCTTTTCTGAATGAACAGAGTCGGTGATTACCGACTCTGTCCATTCATATAACTGAGCATCGTAACCTCCTGTGTTTACGATGCTTCAGTTTATGAATGGAGGAGCTTCCCTCCATTCATTTCAGCTGAAGCTGCTGAGAAAGGGACTGGGGAATCTGTTTCCCTAGTCCCTTTCTCTGTCTTAAAGGGGAGATGCCAGAGGTCTGTTAAGACCCCTGAAATCTCACCAAAGCCCCCCAACAGGGCTGATTAAAATTAAAATAAAAAATTGCAATAAATATTAAAAAATAAATAAAATGTAAAAAAATTAATAAAAAAAAAACACACTGACAATTCACCCCCCACCCCCCCCCTAAAAAAATAAATAAATTAAAATCACTGTAAAAAAAAAAACATAGTAAAAAAAAATAGTAAAAAAAAAAAAATACTGCCACTGTCACATGACATTAAAAAAAGTATCGGTATTCGGTATCGGCGAGTACTTGAAAAAAAGTATCGGTACTTGTACTCGGTCTCAAAAAAGTGGTATCGGGACAACCCTAGTTTAAAGTGCTGTTCTGCCCGAAAAAAAAAATTAAAAGCCAGCAGCTACACAGCTGGCTTTTAATAGGACAATTACCTGTCCTGGAGTCCATTGATGTCGGCACCCGCAGCTGATGTTTCCATCAGCTGTCGCGTGCTGCCGCTGCTATTGCGGGTAAGGAAACCCGCCAGTGTAGCCTTTCGGCTTCACACCGGGAACCCTACTGCGCATGCATGAGGCCACGCTCCTCTCTCCTATTGGCCCGGCGGCCGAGGGAGGAGAAGAGAGCCCTGCAGTGACGTCACAGTCCACAGCACGAACTCCCGCAAGTGGGAAAGGATACCTGTCAAAGATAGTTATCCTGTCCCCTCTCCCGCCCGAAAGGTGACAATTGTGGCACCGGAGGGGGGGGTCCGATGAGCGGAAGTTCAACTTTTGGATGGAATTCCGCTTTAATTTTGCCTAAACATACACGTTAATATTGAAAAAAATAACAGCATGGCGATCTTCACAAGCAGTAGATGCCTACAATTCACCTGAATCAACTGTTCCAAGTATGTCAGTATTACGTTCCTGCAATGTTTATAATACATGCTTATTGAAGTTATATTTACATTCCGACTCCGCTGCCCCTCCCGTGGGCCCAGAAAAGATTTACATAACAAATATATGATTTTAAATATTTATTACAAGTAATCAATGGACATAATTGATGCAATCAATACAAGATAATTAAATAATTCATACAAAATACAGAGCATATAAGTAAAATTCACATGATATATGTACAGATAATAGACAATGATATTATTAAAAATTCATAATTTGGGCAAGCATGTCTCGGCACTCATATATGGAAACTTAGCACGTTTCATGACGTTGTAGCCAATCATCAGGAGAAAAATGCATGGTAAATGGTGAAAAGTCAAATAAATATCCATCAATTTATCATGCCCTCTAAAAGGAAGGGTAAAAAAAAAAATCTAAATCACTTACACATGCCCAACTTCTATGATGTAATTGGGCAGTGGCCTGGGATGAGCTGTCTCACCCGGAGTTGAGGCGGAAGACCCCCCCCAAACAAAATGGAGTAGGGACTAAAGGGAGCAGCAGCCAAGGAGCATGCCAGATCAGCCACGACATAGTCCCAAGGTGTACTATGTGTGCACACTTAACTTATACCCACTCTGTGAAGAAAAATATAAGAATGGGTAAAAAAACTAAAGTAAAACCATGGAACTTTATAGGTGATATTAGGGTTTAATAGACCCTGCTGTTAAATAGAAATTATGATTTATACTGTACTTTATGTGAAATTATTACATTTGGGTGTAAAAGAAAATTAAGTAAAAAAAAAAATAACTAAGAGCATGACGTCAGCGCTTAGCGGGAAAGGTAAAAATAAAAAACAGCAGCTGGCACTAAAAGGTTGATATGTTAAAAAAAATAAGAAATCTTCCCAGTATAAAGTAAACAGCAGTGTAGCACTTCCAAAATGTGCATAACTGCCAAAAAAATATGATATAAAAAATATATATGTGAACTCAGGAACAAGTAATAAAGTAAATAACTAAATAAATGGATACCGTCCATTTAAATGACATAAATATTGTGTATGAGTTTATAAGTGAAACTCTGTTCATCAATAGATCATAATTCAAGTCTGTTAAAAAGGCTGTAAACAGAAGTAAAAGTGATTCCAAAAAAATTTGAATTGTGAGTGTGTCTTCTTCAAACAAATAAGGGATGATTCGGATCCTCTTATTTCCACAGTGGTAATCACCAGCACACCACACTCACTAGAAAACGTGGCTGCTTAGCTTATAGGCAGCACATAGGCATTTTGTTATCTCCCAAGAAAGGAATAGGTCACAACTTCTTTTCTAGTTCAGGGTCCCTTTAAGGAGAGTAACCCTCCGGTAATGGCATCATTCAAATTGTCACTTTCCAGGGCCAGCAAGTTTAATGTGCAGCTGTGTGGAAGAAGTGCTCGCCACAGGAGCCAAATGTGATCATATAGTGTAGCAATTTATTTGAGGGTGCGCTACAGTGTGAAATCCATTGGGTGGAGCCAAGAGTGACGTCACGCTGTCGCATAGTCTGTATATTTATGAGTTTTGTCTCTTGCTAATTATAAATACAGGCATACCCCACTTTTAAGTACACAATGGGACCAGAGCATGTATGTAAAACGAAAATGTACTTAAAGTGAAACAATACCTTTTTTCACTTCTAGGGGGTCAGGGGCTGTAGTGGGGGTGTCAAGATCTGTAGTTGAGGTCCCAGGGGCTGTAATGGGGGTGTCGTGGGCACACTGGAACAGGGTGGGGTATGATCTCGGAGCTTCAGCTCCTTCTACTGTAGCTGCAAAATGTCTGTACAGTACTTGTAAGGCACTTAACATACACTCGCGGGTATGTCCTTACTCGCGAGTGTATGTAAAGTGAGTGTACTTAAAGCGGGGTATGCCTGTACATGTTTGTATATGGGGCCCTCTAACCAAAAACAACGGCAATGTCCAGAATGTCTTCACCGGCAGTTGGAGCTCATTAGATTATATCCAAATATGGCACAGAGATTTCATGACAAGCAAGACAGCTTAAACAGGCTAGTGATATTCCTTGAAGTAGTTTATGGTAATGATGTCTATGTACAGTGTCTTATGTAATGCAGTAAAGTGTTTCCATGAGCGAGGTGTCTGTACACAGTGCTCAAGCAAGATACCCACATATGGATTGCAACCGCTGGGTGACTGCCCTCTAACCAACAACAGGACTGGATAGAAGCCTCTGGAACAGCGACTCTGGATGGGATTTCCTTCGGAAAGAGGAACAGCGATGACCCATCAGCTGCAGGATACAGGCGGTCTTTGGGTCCGTATGCTGAGTTGATGCCGTGTGGATGTCTGAAGAACAGCCAGCAGAGTGGGGCCCTACGGGGGCCAGGTTGCAGTTATTCGATCACCATGTGATAGGCTGCAGCCCTCTCTCTCAGCAACTGAGATGTGTGCACGCGGTGAGGCCTGGGAAGAAGAGACCACGGGGCAGATTCACTGACAATTTTTATAGTTCCTCCCAGAGGTCCCCTCTTGTTGCGCAGGGGTATCTGAGATGTGTAGTCCAGGGGTAATATCACAACATCCGAATGGCTGATCCAAAGACTACTGGTCCCACAATCCTCCCTGTTTGGCTCAAAGATATGATAACAGTTACTGGAGTCAACCACTAGAGGGACATTGGAATAGCTGGAGAATGACTGTGGGGTAGTCTATATAACTGTAGTCCGCTGTCGCTACATAATTTACTGATAAATGGTATTTATGACAGAACCCACTGTCACTGTGTGTTTTGGAAGGGGCTGTGGGCTGGCCTCCTACCCATAGACTATGGTCCAGCAGAGAACGGGAGATTTGGAGGGCTATTTGCCATCTCCCACCACCCGGAGAAGATGCCACCTCCAGACATTTGTGTCTGCGATCACCGGTTCATCGGAACCGGGTGAACACAGTATCTGTGGCTGGGGTCGTGGCGTCGCTTCCGGCTACCTAAACCTATTGGCCCGGCTGGGCTAAATATATACTTGTATTTCACAAACAATGTACTTTTAGCTGATAAAGGCATATACAAAATGGCATTGAGATAATGTAATGTAATGCTACATCCCTTCTCCCCTCCCCCTCTTGTTGCTGTGTTTAATTTTGTTGGGTCATGGTACGTAGACAAATGTCTGGAGACACCTCCCAACAGGGGATGTGTAAGGAGGGGCTGCCTGCTTATCATAATCCTTTTTATGTGTTTTAACTGTAGTTGTTTGAATATACAAGTGTCGAGTTTCCATTGGTTCTTCCTTGTCCCCCTACCCCCTCTATGACAAGGCTATTGGGAAATGTCCCTAACTGTGTTTAAAAGTGTATGTTTGGCACTTAATAGTTTATGCTCTGCATGTTTAACCCTCAACACCTGTGTGGCTTGTCTCATGATTGGGGGGTTAAGGGCTGGTTATGGCGAGTCTGCAGGCTGCGGGTGCGCTTGGAAGACAGGAGACACAGGTCTGGCGGAGGTTCCCATACGGGGTATCTGAGATCCGTCACAGTAATATATTGTCTTGTGTGCACTAATATTAAAGTGAGGCCTCATACGCACGACCGTTTTCCTCGACAGAATCCATCAAGAAACTTGGTGGCAGAGCTTTTTTGCCGAGGAAAACGGTCATGTGTATGTTTTTCATTGAGAAAACTGTCGTGGAACTCGACGAGAAAAAAAGAGAACAAGTTCTCTTTTTCCTCGTCGGGAGTCTCAATTTCCTTGTCGTGTTTCTCGTCGGGCTGGTTTACCATGAGAAACACGATCGTGTGTATGCTAAGAAACCCGCGCATTCTCAGAATAAAGTATGAGACGGGAGCGCACCTTTGGTAAAAGTAGCGTTTGTAATGGAGATAGCACATTTGTCACGCTGTAACAGACTGAAAAGTGCAAATCGTCTCTTAGAAAACTTTTACTTAACACGCAATAACATGAGATTAGCAAAAAACAGCCCCAAGGGTTGTGCCAGTGGAATTGAACTTCCCCTGCCGTCGTATGTGTTGTTCGTCACCGCGTTTGAGAACGACGAGATTTGGTCTTGACAGTGTGTACGCAAAGAAAGCTTGTCAAGTTTCTTGACAAGCCTAACAAGGAACTCGTCAAGGAAAACGATGTTTCATTTACGACGAGTTCCTCGGTCGTGTGTACGAGGCCTAAATTTATTTTTTACAGCAAATGTGGGTTTGATAAACCTGTGCTAACAACCATATTTTTCTCCAGGGTCTCTGCTTTCAGAAAAGATATTGGGGTTGATTTACTAAAGACAAATAGACTGTGCAAAGTGTAGTTGCTCCAGAGCTTTGTAAATAAGGCAAAGCTTCACTTTGTGAAGAATACCCAATCACATGCAAGGAAAATTTAAAGAAAACTGCATTTTTTTCTTGCACATGATTGGATGATGGAAGTCAGCAGAGCTTCTGCTCATTTACTAAGCTCTGGAGCAACTGCTCTTGCAAAGTGCACAGTCTATTTGACTTTAGTAAATTAACCCCCTACTGTTTGGAGATATTATTTAATCTTCAGGCTTAAATTGTGCATTTTATAGGGTGCAAAAAAAAGAAAAAAATACTCTGGTAGATAGGTAGTTAAGTTAGATTTTTGCAAAAGATTTTAAGTTAAATTAACCTAAATCTGTCCATGGATCTTTGCCAATACTTTTGACTGATGGTAACCTTAGCTTCTATATAATTATGTTTTTCTGTTTCTCTAGCCCAGGTCCATTTTAAAATAACTCCAATTTCTGGAAGTAGCAGTACAGTGTATGTCATGCAAACATATTGTTTTATTTTGAAATATTGTTCTGTAACTGGCTCTTATTGTGTAAATAAATGATTAGCGCTAAAGTTCAAACATACATTTAAATGATGCTGACACCATGTGTCGTATTACCAATTAAACTAGCAAGTGATATAGAATACAGATGTGTAAAGTCAAATATAAATAAATAAATATTAATATAAAGAAATAAAGAAATATAAGTGACATATGCAAAAATACTCCTCTTTCAAACAGTGATTAAAAACATAAATGTGAACCAATTCTGTATGTAACACCTCTGTAATAAAGTGCAAAACGTGAACTGTTGCTCTTTCTTCTTTTGCTGGGCTCGGGTTGGAGCGATCCCCCGCCGCCCTCCTCCCCCCCATTCCAGTTACCTATTCTAGGATACTGGATTGCGGAGCATGGTGGACCATCCGTTTGGACACTCCACAGATATAAGGAGATAGTCATTCAACCTATGTGCCTAATTAAAAGATCCGGGAGGTGAGAGTTTTGGAAGACAGGTGGAGGAGCACCAGCATGGTTCAATATTACAACTAAACCAGGGGAGGATCTGAAATTTGGACTGTCAGGAGGTCTTAGGCCTCGTACACACGGCCGAGTTTCTCGGCAAAAACCAGCAAGAAGCTTGCTGTTTTTTTTTTTTTTTTGCCGAGGAAACCGGTTGTGTGTACACTTTTCAACGAGGAAACCGCTGAGGATCTCGACGGGCCAAAAAGAAAGCATGTCTTCTTTTTCCTCTACGGCAATGGGAAAATTTGGCTCGCCGAGATTCTCGGCGGCTTCACAAGGAACTCGACGAGCAAAACGATGTGTTTCGCCCATCGAGTTCCTCGGACGTGTGTACGAGGCTTTAGAGCCTCTTATCCATGGGAACTATCACATCACCTATCTATATAATTCTTTGCATTATTGAACCATTTCCATCACGGACACTTATGGTTTAGCAATCACGTTTTGCACTTTATTACAGAGGTGTTACATACAGCATTGGCTCACATTTATGTTTTTAATCATTGTTTGAAACAGGAGTATTTTTGCATATGTCACTTATATTTATTTATTTATTTATATTAATATGTATTTATTTATATTTGACTTTACACATCTGTATTCTATATCACTTGCTAGTTTAATTGGTAATACGACACATGGTGTCAGCATCATTTATATGTATGTTTGAACTTTAGCGCTAATCATTTATTTACACATTTCTATTTTATGTTCGGTGAACGTCACGAGATTCAGCAGCTTTAGTATTTTTCTGTTCTTCCACACATTGATTTATATACTCACAGTAGCGCGAGAGATTTACAACTGGCTCTTATTACCTGTAACAATTGAAGACAACAAATATTCTTGAAATATAATTTCCTCTGAATGATGAAGCCATTATTCTGTGACAGGTTCAGAAATGTTTATTGAGAAGAAGTTGAGGACAAGAAGACGCTGTCAACAGCCCAAAACTCTGAACAGCCCGGAGGACAGCATGTACTATAACCACATTAATGTGAGTCCAATCCAGCTGTGGAGAAATTAAGAAATGTGTGTCTCTGCAGCAGATGTATTTATTTGTATAGCTACACCTTTTTAACTACACATTGTTCTATAAGATCCTAATTATTAATTGCCCGGTTTTATTAAAACTGAACTCCAGCTAAATAGTTATCTACCTAGTTGAAGTACCTAATGGTGGGAATTTACTTAAAAGAATGAAAGATAGAAGCTGATAGATACGCGGCTGCCCCGAATTCTGGCTGCTCCGGGCTTAGTAAATCCCCCCAATGTGTTATGATATATGATAGCAGATTTGCTTTTCATTTTGTCCAGTCAGTTCTGCATTTTACACAGACCTGCCAGACAGCATAGCCAGGTTAGTACCTTGTCTTTTTTCTAATGTAGTTACCAGTAAAATTTGTTTATCCACCTGCTCCAAGCCTGCAATTGGGCAGTGATAGAGCAACAGCAGGCTGATGAGCTCATTATTATTTTTATTATTCACGGTTTATATAGAGCCACAGTTTGCTCATCGCTTTACAATATAAAGGGAAACAGTTCAGTTACAATACAATAAAATACAAGAAGGCCCTGGTCAGAAGAGCTTACAATCTAATAGGGTGGGGAATGTGCTACAAAAGGTAATATATCCTTCCGCTTAAGTGCCGCACACACAGGCCAAAAATCGGGCAGCATTCAATCACGTTTAAAAGAATGCAGACCCAGCAGCTTTCCTCATTAGAGCACTGCAGGTGCAGCAGCTGATAATTATGTAACCCGCTTGCATTAGATTCACTTTACGCATGGACACAGACAAACACACAGGGATTTCTTCAGAATAACAAACTGTGGGAATCTGCAACAAAGTTTGTTAAAATCCTTGTAATGTGCGTAGATGACCCAGAGGGGAGTGTTGTTCTTTTCTTTTAACAAAAGTGAAGTTACTCTTTAAGGATTAGTAAGCTAAAAAATATTTAATTATGTGTTTAAAGTTTAATATTGCATTAAAGATAAAGATTTAATTGCTTCTGCTGTGAATTTAGGGTTAATTGCCCCCACATACTGTACTTTGTTTAGCTTAAGAATCCTTGAATAGTGTGGGACATCTATCAATGTTGCCACATAGCAAGACAGTGCAGAACTAGAGGACTGGGAAGGATTTATTTAGAGATTACATTATAAGCCATGTGTTAGAAGTAGCACTGTGAAAATATAAGCCATTGCCCTGTTTCTTAAGTGTATGTTTTAAATAAGAAGGGCATAAAAAACATAATTTAAATATATTCTTTAATAGCCAAAAAGTCTATAAAATCCACTTTGCACATACTAACCCAGGTATTAATGCAAAAATGCAAATTGCATCAAAATCAAAGTTAAAATTGTGGTAGAAACTCTCAAAAGCAACATGCATAGATGTGAATCGAGCCTTAAACAGTAGAATGCAAAAAAAATTACGAATAAATATCTGAAAAGTGTGGCGTGCATTTGTATTCAGCCCCCTTTACTCTAAAACCCCCAACTAAATTCTAGGGGAAACAATTGCCTTCAGAAGTCACCTAATTAGTAAAAAGAGTCCACCTGTGTGCAATTTAATCTCAGTAAACGTACAGATGTTCTGTGAAGCTCTCAGAGGTTTGTTGGAGAACCTTGGTGAGCATCATGAAGGTCATGGAACACACCAGACAGGTCATGGATAAAGTTGTGGAGAAATTTAAAGCAGTGTTAGGTTATAAAAAAACATCCCAAGCTTTGAACATCTCACGGAGCGCTGTTCAATCCATCTTCTGAAAATCGAAAGAGTATGACACAACTGTAAACCTACCAAAACATGGCAGTCCACCTAAACTGACAGTACAGGCAAGGAGAACATTTATCAGAGAAGCAGTAAGAGGCCCATGGTAACTCTGGAGGAGCTGCAGAGAACCACAGCTCAGGTGAGAGAATCTGTCCACAGGACAACTATTAGGCCTCGTACACACGATAGGTTAAACAGAGGACAACGGTCTGATGGACCGTTTTTGTCGGTCAAAACCGATCGTGTGTGGGCCCCATAGGTTATTTAACCATCGGTTAAAAAAAAGCCAACTTGCTTTAAATTTAACCGATGGATTCCTAACCGATAGGTCAAAACTGATCGTTAGTAGGCACAACCATCGGTTAAAAATCCATGCATGCTCAGAATCAAGTCGACGCATGATGCTTGGAAGCATTGACATTTTTTCTCAGCACGTCGTTGTGTTTTACGTCACCGCATTCTGACACGATCGTTTTTTTAAACAATGGTGTGTAGGCACGACGGATGGACTGATCGTGTGTACGCGGCTTAAGTCGTGCACTCCACAAATCTGGCCTTAATAGAAGAGTGGCAAGAATAAAGCCATTGTTGAAAGAAAGCCATAAGAAGTCCTGTTTGCAGTTTGCGAGAAGCCATATTCGTGACACAGCAAACATAGAAGAAGGTGCTCCAGTCAAATAAGACCAAAATTTTACTTTTTAGCCTAAAAGCAAAATGCTATGTGTGGTGGAAAACTAACACTGCACATCATCCTGAACACACCATCCCCACCGTGAAACATGGTGGTGGCAGCATCATGTTGTGGAGATGATTTTCTTCAGCAGGGACAGGGAAACTGGTCAGAGTTGATAGGAAGATGGATGGAGCAAAATAGGGCAAGCTTAGAAGAAAACCTGTTAGAATCTGCAAAATACTTGAGACTGGGGCAGAGGTTCACCTTCCAGCAGGACAACGACCCTAAACATACAGCCAGAGCTACAATGGAATGGTTTAGATTACAGCATAATTATGTGTTAGAATGGCCCAGTCAAAGTCCAGACCTAAATCCATATCTGTGGAAAAACTTGAAAATTTCTGTTCACAGACGCTCTCCATCCAATCTGACAGAGCTTGAGCTATTTTGCAAAGAAGAATGGACAAATATTTTACTCTCTAGATGTGAAAAGTTGGTAGAGACGGCTCCAAACACACTTTACAGCTGTAATTGCAGTGAAAGGTGGTTCTACAAAGTATTGACTCAGGGGGGCTGAATACAAATGTACGCCACACTTTTCACATATTTATTTGTAAAACATTTTTGAAAAACATTTATTATTTTCCTTCAACTTCACAATTATGTGCCACTTTGTGTTGGTCTATCACATAAAATCCCAATAAGATACGTTTATATATTTGGTTGTAACATGACAAAATGTAGAAAATTTCAAGGGGTATGAATACTTTTCCAAGGCACTGTACGACAAGGTATATATCAGAATAATTATTTCTTCAGTTGGGCTTTAAAGTGAAAATCTCTGCAACATTGAACCAAATGTATTTTTTTCTTGGCAGAAGAGGCAAGAAGAAATATTGCCCTTTGGTCAGAGATTTTTCAAAATGAATCTGTCACTTTTTTTAAAGTTCTAATAACATTCGTTAAAGCGGAGCTCCGCTGAAAAAAAGATATTAAAAGCCAGCAGCAACAAATACTGCAGCTGCTGACTTTTAATATTAGGACACTTACCTGTCCTGGAGTCCAGCGCCGTCCACAGCAGAGGACGAGCGATCGCTCGTCACTCTGCTGCCCCCCCCCGCCATCCTCGGTGAGGGAACCATGAAGTGAAGCGCTCCGGCTTCACTGCCCGGTTCCCTATGGTGCATGCGCGAGTCGCGCTACGCCTGCCGATTGGCTCCCGCTGTGTACTGGGAGCCGAGTGTTCCCAGAACACAACGGGGGACGAGGGGGGGAGACGTGAGGTGACGTCATTTCCGCAGTCTGCCCGAGACTGTGTGGCTGGAAGTGGGTGCAAATACCTGTCTTTAGACTCCCTGAAAGGTGTCAAATGTGACACCGGGGGGGTGGGGGGGTTCCGATCAGCGGGAGTTCCACTTTAGGGTGGAGCTCCGCTTCAAGAACATTTAACAGATAATCGTGTAAATGGAAAAGGTCCACATGCTAATTTCTGGTCAACAAAGGCTTTCTTTGACTATAATTAGGGCCTCCCCAGCACTCATGGCCAACAGATATCAGATGGTTTATTTACAAGAGTCACATTGACATGAGCTATGCAGTTCATATATGATTGTTTCTGTTGTTCTGCACTTGATAATATAATAATGTGAGTATCTCATTGAACACATTGGACCATTACCGTGGAAGGCCAACAATGTTGCAATTTCGGCTTGTGTAGATGAGAATATAAAACGTTGGTAGGCCCAATCTGCCCATGTATGTGCCTGTTTTTTGCTCTCACTCTATTACAAATCTCTTCAACCGTTCCTTCTTTTCTCTATCGTAGCAACCCATCTCTCCATCCCCTCTCTTAACACAGCGCTGGCTGAACATGTGCCTCTGCCCTTTATCAGTTGCTTTCATATCAGGATGTCTCCTTTCACGGTGAATAATTGATGTGGTTTATCAAAGAAAACCAACATGCATGCTTCATCAGGCTCACTTGAGCCCTTTGATCAAAAAAATTATGCTTTGACTTGTGATATTATCAGCATCTGCTTGCATTCAACACAAAATCACTTTGAATTAAAAATTAACGACTCCCTGCTTAGCTTCTGAAAGCGTGTTCTTGGTCCTTCCCGCAGGGAACTCTAGACTATCAAGGGAGCAAGAGGAAGCCGAGAAAACTTGGGTAAATATCCATCCTGAATTTAACAACTGTAAACAGAAGTCCTTTTGTAAAATGGAAAATTCTTAAACATTGAAATTGTTTAATATTGCCCCCCTGGATGTGTATATGGCTCCCTACTAACAAGCATAATGATAGCAGCTTAAAATTCAGCAAACTGCCAGCTGTAACGAATCACAAATTATGATAAAAAGGCCCGTTATCAAAAGGACTTTAGTATTGGAAGTTTAAGGGGATCTGGGATGTTAGAAATATAAGAGATGCCACTGCTAACTTGTTTTTTTAAAAGTTGTAAAGGCTTCAGGTGTTTTACCTTAATGCATTATCTGCCAAAAGGTAAAAAAAACTTTCATGTGCAGCTCACCCTAAATACTTACAAGAGCCTGATCTCGATCCAGCACTGTGCCTGAGAGCAGCACTGCTGGACTCAGTGAGAACAGTGGTAGCCATTGGCTCCTGCTGCTGTCATTCAAATCCAGTGTGAGGCCTCGTACACACGACCGAACATGTCCGCTGAAACTGGTCCGGAAAATGTCCGATGAAAACGGTCCGCGGACCGTTTTCATCCGACAGATCCGCTCGTGTGTACAAGGCCTTAGGGGCATGGAAGAAAACCATCGGGCTTTTAGGAAAAAATTGAAGACCCATCTCTTCTGAAGGATCAGCACGACTCTGGATTCAAGCGCCTTGACGCGATTCGGTTTGCATTTGTCAGCGCTATACAAGTTACTCACTCACTCACAACCCTATCAGTGTTAAATGGTTTGTCTCAACCCTCTAAATTACACTTTTGCTGGACAGCTTGATCTGCTAAAGGAAATTTAAATATAACAGACTTACTGGCTGGATCACCAGATGAAAGTAAAAGCCTAATAAAAAGAAAACGAATGCAACCACCACATCTAATCATTTATAAGCTGCAATACAATACATTTTTGGGTTTGGGTTTAATACTGCCTTAAAGTGTAATTGAAGCTAAATAAAATGCTTACAAGTATGTTTTTTTATGAAGAAGACCCTATTGGTCTCTTCTATCATAACTGATTCTCCCGAATGTACTCTGAGCTGTGCATGCCCATTTGCAAAAATAATGCAGAGTTTAATTCCGCACATCACGATACTAAGCTAAGCAGGACAATAACTTCTCTGCAGGATGTGGAAACCTTGCAAGAAGATCTGACGAAATTATTGGGGTGGGAAACTACATGGCAAAAGAGGTTTAATGCAGAAAAATTTTAAATTTGCATTTGGGTGGCAAAAATATGAATGCAATCTACTTACTGGGGGGAGAACCTCTGGGGAAAACTAGGATGGAAAAGGACCTGGGGGTCCTAGTAGATGATGGGCTCAGCAATGGCATGCAATAACAAAGCAAACAGAATATTAGCATGCATTAAAAAAAAGGATTAACTCCAGAGATAAAACGATAATTCTCCCACTCTACAAGACTCTGGTCCGGCCACACCTGGAGTATGCTGTCGAGTTCTGGGCACCAGTTCTCAGGAAGGATGTACTAGAAATGGAGCAAGTACAAAGAAGGGCAACAAAACGAATAAAGGGACTGGAGGACATTAGTTATGAGGAAAGGTTGCGATCACAGAACTTATTCTCTCTGGAGAAGAGACTCTTGAGAGGGGATATGATTTCAATTTACAAATACCGTACTGGTAGGTAGTTTAACAAGACACCATAGGGAGTTTAACAAGACACGTGGCCACTCATTAAAATTTGAAGAAAAGAGGTTTAACCTTAAACTACGTAGAGGGTTCTTTACTGTAAGATCGGCAATGATGTGGAATTTCCTTCCACAGGCGGTGGTCTCAGCGAGGGGCATCGAAAGTTTCAAAAAACTATTAGATAAGCACCTGAACGACCACAACATACAGGGAAATACTAGGTGATACTGACATATAATCACACACATAGGTGGACTTGATGGGCCAGATTCACAGAGACTTACGACGACGTATCTCCAGATACACCGTCGTAAGTCCGATTGTGCGCCGTCGTATCTATGCACCTGATTTTTAGAATCAGTTATTTATAGATTAAAAACGTGAAAAACGTGGGGTCACTACTATTTTACATAGTACACGCCCCCAACCAGCCTATTTTGAATTAGGCGGGCTTACGCCGGCCCAGTTACACTGCGCCGCCGTAAGTTTAAGCGCAAGTTCTATGTGAATACACAACTTGCTGCTCAAACTTGCGGCGGCGTAGTGTATCTGAGCTACACTACGCCCGCCTAAAGATAGGCGTTTCTACCTGAATCTGGCCGATGTCTTTTTTCAACCTCGCCTACTATGTAACTATGTAACATCAAATAAACCCTATAAATAATCAAATAAACCCTATAAATAATCAAATAAACCCTATAGATGAACTTTTCCAACTGAAACGAGTCAGAGAAGTTTGTATTATTTTTTTAACAATATAACAATCAATCAATTACTGTTTTTTTTTCTTTTCTTTTGTTTCCACTAACAAAATGTGTGTTTTAGCACTCCGGTTGTTGGACCCTAATATTCCATACAAATCGGAGACTCGTAATAATGTTTAATGTATTGTGTGATTTATGTTTTATCTGTCTGTTTCAGCCAAGTCAAAGTTCTAGACAGAGAAGATGAATATTACAAACTCTTATCAACTGCTGACTCCATTCCTGAGGAGGATCTGTCTGTTTGCTCTCCTTTGGCACAGCAAGAAATATTTTTTGCCTCTAGCTAAAGTGCTAAACCTCTGTTCTCTAATCCACACTATTTTGGAACTGGTAAGAATATGTGATATTTATTGCAGGGATGATCATGTTTTCTGTAAAGATCATAGGAGGCTTGGACAAGTGGGACCCTATATAATGTATACATTCTGTATGTTTACAACAATACAATATGGATGGTTTATCAATTAAGTACAAGTTGTTCATATAGAAAAGATAGTGAGGGCGATTAAAAAACAGGATTTTTGCTAGCACATCATTGGCTGTTCAAAATTAATACAGCTTCATCTTATTTATTAGGCTCAATGCATATTCACTTTGCTAAGTGAATAATGTCCATTTCGTTAGTAAATTTTGTTTAGTTTTTTTCTGGTGGATGAAAGTGACTAGCCAAATACTGAAATGCTTATATATACCCAGTTTGGTGTGTATATATATATATAAAACATGCCCTGCAATCAGTGGTGTATCTAGGGTATGGCAGCCATGGCAAGTTCCATGGGGAGGGGGGCGGCAAAAAGCTACCCCCTGCACGAAAAAAAACCCACTCGTCCTCCTGCAGCCGTCTCCAGCACTAATGTAGCTCCCGGCATCGCGGCCAGCCTGCTGAAGAGCGGCGCCCGGCACAGCAATTGCTAATATTGCTACTTGGCCTAGGGAGGGGAGTGACAGGTGCCCCCATGATGGTTGATGACTGGCCATTGATGGCACAGTGGTTGCTTTTGATGGGCACAGTGGCTGCAATTGATTTTTTTTTTCAGTTTGCGCCCCCCCCCCAAATTTTCAGTACCAGCCCCAGTGGTCCCCAGTGTCCCTCTATGTCCTCGCCACACTGCGATAACTATCTCTGGTTATCTGAAAGGTTTCAAATGTTTTGACGGGCGCAGTTTCAGTGCTTGCCATAGGCGCCATTTTCACTAGATACGCCTCTGCCTGCAATAAATCAATTGATTCCCCAATCCACGATAAACAGTGGGGATGAAGGAATCACTCCTACCAGCTATTGCATTTAGTAGTCAGTGTGACCCGTGGACGCTGAATACCTGAACGGTGGTGGCATCTAATAGGATGCCGCCACTGTTGGGTCACAATTTTCCAACTCTGACTTCTGACAACGACTCCTTCGACAAAAGTCAGTTGAAAAATAGACTTGTCAAGCCAGGCAGTGCTGTCAGGGCCCCCCACAGCTATCGTGTTTCCCCTGAAAATAAGTCTGGGTCTTATATTAATTTTGGCAACAAAAGACACAGCAGGGCTTTTTTTCAGGCTAGGTCTTACTATGTAATGTGCTGTCTTCTCTCCCCCTCTCTCTCCTTGCCTAACACGAATCCCCAGTGTGAACTCGGTTAAAATGCTTGTAAAAACCTATAATCCACTCTATTACAGTAGTATATATTGTAATGTATAATTGTGCCAAATACCTTCGTTATATCTCCTCTGAACTGGAGTAATCTTCTAGTATTTACACTAGTATTACTAGTATTACTATTACTAGTTTTACTCAAGTCCTGAGGTCTTTTCTGTATTCCCAACAATCTTCAAAAACCTGCCCTGCAGCAGTGGCTGGATCAAGAGATCAAAGTGTCCTCTATGTCAAGTTTCTTTCTTTTCTCTCTCTCTTTCCCTGTTCTTTTATCCGCGCCCGTGTGTCCCATTCATGATCTTCCGATGAACACTCCAGCAACAGGTCTTGAGATTTCAGCCTCAGTTTCCTGCCTCCTTTATTACACCACGGCTCTACGTGTACCAAATCTACACAATTAGCTGGATTCAGGTACACGTGCCTAACGTTAGGCAGGCGTAGCGTATCTCATATACGCTACGCCGCCGTAAGTTAGAGAGGCAAGTGCTGTATTCACAAAGCACTTGCGTCCTAAGTTACGGGGGCGTATCGTAAATGTGCCGGCGTAAGCGCGTCTAATTCAAATTGTGAAGAGGTGGGCGTGTTTTATGTAAATAAAGCATGATGTTTTTAACGAACGGCGCATGCGCCATCCGTGTACGTATCCCAGTGCGCATGCTCCAAATTACGCGCAAAGACTTATTGGTTTCGACATGAACGTAAATTACGCCCAGCCCCATTCACGGACGACTTATGCAAACGACGTAAAAATTAAAAAATTTGACGCGGTTCCGACGTCCATACTTAACATTGGCTGCGCCATCTTTTTGGTGGAATATCTTTAGGCCTGAAAACGCCTTACGTAAACGGCGTATCTTTACTGCGACGGGCAAGCGTATGTTCGTGAATAGGCGTATCTCGCTGATTTACGCATTCTAGGTGTAAATCAGCGTACACGCTCCTAGCGGCCGGCGGAAATAGACAGCTAAGATACGACGGCTCCGGCGGTCTTAGCTAGATACAAGTGTATCGCAATTTGAGAATACACTTAAATATACGACGGCGCAGATTCAGAGTTACGACGGCGTATCTACTGATAACTCTACCTGAATCTGGCTAAATGTTTGCAGACAACTTTAAACTTGCGGATCTGAGTGATTAAACCACATTCTGACAGTCTCCACATTCACAATTCATCTTCAATGTGTTACAAACAAGGTGATTGCCAACAAGCAGTTAAATTGCTTAGCGACAAAATATTAAAAGCACCCGTGTAGTTTAGCCCTAAATCTGTGTTTATGATGCAGCTCCGGCTTCAGTTTTATTAAAAACTAATCACATCCAGACTGTCTGAGTGTGGCATAAACAAGATGTCTCAGTTTACTCCTCCACAATAGCGTTGAAAAATATTTATTGAAGCCACATTGAGGCTGAAATCTAAACTACTGAGGCAGCATTATTCCGAGAGGTCTTTTATTAACTGAAAGAGGGAAAGTTTACTTCTACGGGATTGTTTTCATGCTAAAAAATATATACTGGTGTAGCGCAAGTAGCCAGCCAAAGACCATTCTAAACTGGTGGGATTACGAGCGCGAATCAAATAACATATGGTTTAATGATCATAATATGAAGTCTACAACCTGACATAATACGCCACCTGCAAGACAAGGGAAAGAACGGAGTCCAGGTGTAGCTCAGCTGTATTTCTCATAAAACACAGCTGGTTAAGCTGTTTGCAGCAAGAGATGAAAGTCCCATTTATAGCCTAGGACTGGATCTGTAGCGGTCACAACCGCAGTGAGACCCAGTGGCTGCAGAGGTACCTGCTACTCGTACATCGCCTCCATTAGTGGAACTCTAGTAAGAAAATTACGGCTGGCCTCTTTTGCAGGTATAGCTATGTAAAACATAAAAAATAAGGGCCAGATTCTTGTAGAATCTGCGGCGGCGTAGCGCAAGCCATTTCTCCAAGCACTTGCTCCGTATTCTCCAAGCACTTGCTCCGTAATTTGCGTCGGCGTAGTGTAATTGGCCCAGCGTAAGGCCGCGTAATTCAAAAGGGGCGGCTTGTATTTAAATTAAGCGCGCCCCCACGCCGTTCGAACTGCGCATGCCCCGGGCGGAAAAATAGCCCAGTGCGCATGCTCCAGCTCACGACGGAAAACGTCAATGACGCCGATGTGAGCGTCATTGACGTAAAGTCGTATTCGCGAACGACTTACGAAAACTACGTAAACGACGGAAAAAGCCGACGCTGACCCGACGCCATACTTAACATGGCATACGACGGACCTAGGTAAACTTGCCCCTCATTATAGCAGGGGCAAGTTTACGCTTACGGAAACGTCGTAAAATCACTGCGTCGTCCGCGCGTACGTTCAGGAATTTAGCGTAACTAGCTTATTTGCATAGACGACGGGGAAGACGACGATGCGACACCTAGCGGCGGGAAAAAAAATTGCATTTAAGATCTGACAGCGTAAGAGCCTTACGCCTGTCAGATCTAATGGGTATCTATGCGTAACTGATTCTAAGAATCAGTCGCATAGATACCCTGGGCCAGATTAGGACTTACGACGGCGCAAATGGTGTTGCGCCGTCGTAACGCCTTTGAGAATCTGGCCCTAAGTGTCTATACGGTTTAAAGAGGAGCTCCAGTCTCCCCCCAAAAAATTAAGAGTCAGAAGCTACAAATACTGTAGCTGATGACTTTTAATAGAAGGGCACTTGCATGTCCAGGGATCCAGAGATGTCCTCACCAGAGCTGATTCTTCAATCGGCTTTGGGTGCAGGCACCGGCATCAAGTAAGGAAAACAGGAAGTGAAGACTTACGGCTTCACCGTCAGTTTCCTACTGTGCAGTGGTGGCTGGTGTTCAAAATTATTGGCGGGGCGCAAACTGAAAAAAAAATCTATTGCAGCCTCACTGTGCCCTTAAAACGCAGCCACTGTGCCCATCAAATGCCGCCACTGTGCCCATCAAATGCCACCACTTGTGCCCATCAATTGCCGCCACTGTGCCCATCAAATGCTGACACTGTGCCCATCAAATGCTGACACTGTGCCCATCAAATGCTGCCACTGTGCCATCAAATGCTGCCACTGTGCCATCAAATGCTTCCACTGTGTCCATCAAATGCTCCCACTGTGCCATCGAATGTCACCGATGTGACGACCACGCCTGCTCGCCGTCTGCCCGGCACTTACCCTGTCTTGGTGGGGCAGTGGCTGACGGCGGCCCCTTCCTATAGGCGATTGATAGGCATCCAATCACAGCGCCTGTCGTTTCAGCCAATCAGGTGATGGGTAACAGACCCAAGCACCTAATTGACAGAGAGGCGGTTCATTGTTAGGAAAGCAAATATTAATTTGCTGTTCTAACACACCTGGGTGGACTGCAAGCGCCAAGCATGGTGCTCGCAGGTCACCTTTTGTGACGCCTATTAGAGCCTATGGCTCTAATCAGGTGCTTCAAAAACACCATCCGCCGCTGTAACGCCGGGCGTCTGAATAGGGGGTGGCAGCAACGGCCCTGAATAGATTTATGCAATGAATGAATCTATCCATTGGTCATAGAGGGGGTGGCTGGAGAGAGGGGCGGGGCCCATGCGCCCTTATGGACGCACCGCCACTGCTATTGTGCATGCCCAAGCCGCTCTGCACATTGTGAATGGTCCTGTGGTCTTCTGGGACCTGTGATGTGTCCCAGAAGACTGCCGGGGAAGGAGGGGGAGCCGCAGGAATCTGAGCCAGAAGTGGGAGCGGGTACCTGTCAAAACCAAATACTTGCTTCCCCCCAAAAAATGCTAAATGTGGCAGTTGAAGTGGGGGAGTATGAAAACTAGCAGAACTTCCCCTTTTGGGTGGAGCGCCACTTTAAAATCCAGTAATACACTGTTTCACCCAGCTCAGTTGCATTTTTAGGCATTTTTTAGGCACTGCCGAGTTTGCAGAGGCTGATCTGCTGACAGCCTTAAAGCAGAATTAATCCCTCCTGTCTTTTACAGCCAAGGAAGCTGCTTATGTTTGATCTGTTATAACACCAGCCATTTTATGCAGTGAGGCTTCGTACACACCTCGAATCTCGTCGTAAAAGAAACGTTGTTTTCCTCGATGAGGTTCTTGTCAAGCTTTCCTTGCATACACACTGTCAAGACAAAATCTCGTCGTTCTCAAACGCGGTGACGTACAACGGCACTATAAAGGGGAAGTTCGATTCCACTGGCGCCACCCTTGGGGCTGATTTTGCTAATCTCATGTTACTGCGTGTTAAGAAAAAGTTTGGTGAGAGACGATTCACGCTTTTCAGTCTGTTACAGCGTGACGAATGTGCTATCTCCATTACGAAAACTACTTTTACCGAAGGTGCGCTCCCGTCTCATACTTTATTCTGAGCATGCGAGGGTTTCTAAGCATAAAGACGAACGTGTTTCTCGTTGTAAACCAGCCAGACGAGAAACACGACAAGGAAATTGAGACTCCTGACGAGAAAAAAGAGAACATGTTCTCTTTTTTTCTCATCAAGATCCGCGACAGTTTCCTCGACGAAACACATACTCGACCATTTTTCTCGGCAAAAATGCTCTGCCAGCATTTTTCTTGATGGATTTTGCTGAGGAAAACGGTCGTCAGTGGCGGCTCGTGCTCAAAACCTTTGGGGGGGGGCGCAAACAAACGAAAAAAAAAAACAATTGCAGCCACTGTGCCCATCAAATGCAGACACTAGGCCCATCCAACGCAGCCACTGGGCCCATCAAACGCAGCCACTGTGCCATGCCATCAAACGCAGCCACTGTGCCATCAATTGTCACCACTGTGCCATACCATCAAACGCAGCCACTGTGCCATCAATTGTAACCACTGTGCCATGCCATCAAACGCAGCCACTGTGCCATCAATTGTCACCACTGTGCCATGCCATCAAACGCAGCCACTGTGCCAATTGTCGCCACTGTGCCCTTTGTCGCCACTGTGCCCTTTGTTGCCACTGTGCCAATTGTCGCCACTGTGCCCTTTGTCGCCACTGTGCCCTGTATTATCGCCACTGGGCCCTGTAAAATGCTGCCTCCCCCCGCCCGGCACTTACCTTTCTGGGGTCTGCCATCCTCCTTCCATGGTCCCTCGATGTCTTCTCCCACCCTCGATGACGCTTCAGCCAATCAGGTTACCGGTAACCAGAACCGGTGAACCTGATTGGCTGAGACGTCTGTCAGTCTTATCCAAGAACGCACCCCCCGTGGGTCCCTTGGATAAGTATTTGGAAGCCGATTACAGCCTAAGGGCTGTATTCGGAAAGCCGCTGGCTCTGATAGGCACTTCCACAGCCAACCAGCTGCCGGTACTCAGATGGCCGGCCCTCACCAGGGCAGTGCAGGATTGAGAGAGGACTCAGGTAAGTGTTTAGGGGTGGTGGGTACTACAGGCATTGCAAGATTGTTTACCTTAATGCAGAGAATGCATAAAGGTAAGAAAACCTTTTGCATTTAGAACCACTTTAAGGTTTTGCACAGTCCAACACACTTGCGTGCAGTGCACCACAGCATATGGTAATGTACTACCACATGGTGCTCTGCTTTGCCAGAATTGTTTGTCCATTTTTTGGTACAATACCATAACACACTAGGTTGCACAAAGCGACCTCAAATCTCTTATTCAGGGGTCACCCACTGCTGCTCTCGGCTACTCCTCTTCTCTGTGCGCCCCCATAGGAAACTGCTTCCTACGGTGGCACACCTACGGGCTCGCTTCTGAGCATACACAGCCCCCCCCCCACTCCCTCTTTACAGACATTTATTGAAAGCAACAGGAGCCAATGGCTCTCACTCCTGGCTCTGAGCTTGTGAGATTAATGGCATTTTTATTGTTATTATTTATTTTGTACTAGTAATGGCGGTGATCAGCAATTTTTAATGGGACTGTGACATAGCGGCAGACAGATCAGACACCATTGACATTTATACAGCGAACAGTGCTATAAAAATGCACAGTTTACTGTGTAAATATCACTGGCAGGGAAGAGGTTAACATTATCAAGGGGTTAAATGTTTTCCCTGAAGGTGTTTCTAACTGTGTAGTGGCAGTGTAATGACTGGAGGAGGAGAGAGATCATTGTTCCTAATCACTAGGAACAGACAATGACTCTCTACTCCCCTGACAGAATGGGGATTTGTTTGTTTACATTGACAGATCCCTGTTCTGCCTCTGCACGGTTTAGGAGATATTCGCCAAATGACAGGACCACTGTCTACGGCGCATTCACCGTAGACAATGGTGAGCAGGCGCACTAACAATAGCCGCGCTAAACTCGGCAATGCCGTGTTTGACGGCTCCCACGCGCATGCGCGGTGTGACGCCATCGCCGCTCTGGCTAATCACAGCGCCGGAGCGGCGTTACCCAGAAGTAACCTCCGGGAGCGATGGATGCGGCCGGAGGACGGATTCGTGGGCTTCAGTCTCAGGTAAGTAATGCATAATGAGCTAGTATGCTAGACATACTAGCTCATTATGGCTTTGTCTTGCAGGCTTTTTTTTTCAAGGGTTTACTTACTCTTTAAGTGCTCCAGTGCATATAATGAGTACTCCAAAGTGCTTCAGTGCATGTGATATTCAAATATCATTCCTGGAATGATAAGTATTACAGTTCATAAAACCACACAGCCCAGTGAGTGATCCAAAAAGCTGTATCAGAGTGCTGTCGCACAGGTGCTCCCCCAAGGTAATGGACGCTCACCTCAGAGCGTGTAACCTTGCAGCTAAGCTTGGTCACCACTCTAAAACAGGCCCGTAATGATGTACAGAGATCGGGATATGGTGAAGTCCTCCTTAGCCTCACACAGACTCTCCTGCCGTCCTGTCCCCTCCCCTACGCGTCTCGATACGGGGGGGGGGGGGTCGTATCTTCTTAAGGGGGACGTTTTTTCCTATGATCTGGAACATATACTAATGCTGGCCATACACTATACGAAACATTGGCCAAAATTTGGTCGTTCAGACAGTTTGTTCATTTTTCGAACAGTTAATGGGCACAAAACCGATAATCGTTGGAACGTTTTTGAGCCGAAAAAACGAAAGACAAGTTTGGAAATTTTCTGCCGAACGAATGATAAATCGGAAGGTTAATGTGTTTCTCGTCCAAACTTTTTGCACTAGGTATATGTAAAAAAAATGAACCAATTTTTTTTTTATTTATGTCTATTGAACGATTTATCAGTCATTGCATAATGGCAATATCGTTTGCGCTCGCGACTGAACATTCGTTTTTCGAAAGTTCGTTTGGACGATTTTTGGTAAAGTGTATGGCCAGCATTAGGAGACCTGGATCTCAGGATTGACCAATAGAACCCAGGTGTGGTTCATAATCGTGCACAGACCAAGCTTAGCTGCAAGGTTGCACGCTCTGATGTGAGCGTCCATTACCTTGGGGGAGCACCTGTGTGACAGCACCCTGATACAGCTTTTTGTGGTTTTGTGAACTGTAATACTTATCATTCCAGGAATGCTGCTATTTGAATATCACATGCACTGAAGCACTTTGGAGTACTCATTATATGCACTAGAGCACTTAAATAAATAATATTTATACAAGGACTTGTGTGTCAATATATATTCATTCTTTAGGATTTATTGTTTATCACCATTTTTTTATATTTATGCATGTTTTTACACTGTGTTGCACGATTATGCGATTTGCACTGTACATCTAATTTTCTGGTATTTTAGCAAAAGGTGAACTTATCCTTTAAATGGACAAAGCATGCTCTTACATGAAAGTACTTGGCCATGCAGGAAAGCTGTGTTAGCACTGAGAACCACATTGTGGGATAACTAAATGACCGTGTTGTCAACAAAGGTCTTAGGCCCCGTACACACGACCGAGTTTCTCGGCAGAATTCAGCCAGAAACTCGATCGGTGTGTACACTTTCGGCCGAGGAAACCGACGAGGATCTCGTTGGGCCAAATAGAGAACATGTTCTCTATTTCCTTGTTAGTCAACGGGGAAACTTGGCTCGCCGAGATCCTCGGCGGCTTCACAAGGAACTCGACGAGCAAAACGATGTGTTTTGCTCGTCGAGTTTCTCGGACGTGTGTACGGGGCCTGACTAGGGTTGCCACCTCATCCCTTTAAAACAGAACACATATGAATTACACAGGTTCTGAGGCTAATTTAATTTAGATAAGGCTCCACTTGAGTTCAATTACCACCTTAATCAGCCACAGAACCTGTGTAATTCATATGTGTTCTGTTTTAAAGGCATGAGGTGGCAACCCTAGGCCTGACCCTTGAGTCATGCAGTATTTAAAAGTAAAAAGTAATGCTAGAACATGCTATTGAAGGCACGCAGCACAGGGTCTGTATAACATTTGGATTTTCTTTATAACTGCACAGAAAAGGAAGTGATGGTTTTAGTGTTTCTCAAGCCTCGTACACACAATCAGTCCATCCGATGAGAACGGTCTGAGAGACCGTTGTCATAGGTTAACCAATGAAGCTGACTGATGGTCAGTCGTGCCTACACACCATCGGTTAAAAAAACGATCGTGTCAGAACGCGGTGACGTAAAACACAACGACGTGCTGAAAAAAAACGAAGTTCAATGCTTCCATGCATGCGTCGACTTGATTCTGAGCATGCGTGGATTTTTAACCGACGGTTGTACCTACTAATGTCATAGAAAAATTAATAACGCACGTACATAATTAATAATCAGCGATTCATAAAAATATTAATATCGCACGTAACTAATTAAAGTAAACTATGAAAACCTTTTTGTCTATATAAAAATTAAAGCAAAGAATATCGCTGCGGAAAAGGGAAAAGTTTTACATTTATTGATACATAGAAGAAACTTGTATTACTCTAATATTTACAACTATAACATCACACAATTATACAAACAATAAGATGGCTAAATCAGTATCTTAAGATAATTCATAGGAGAAGAAAAGTTACAGAGAATAAGCTAAGGGAGAGAGAGAGACCGAGAGACAGAGAGACAGAGAGACAGAGAGACAGAGAGACAGAGAGAGAGAGAGAGAGAGAGAGAGAGAGAGACAGAGAGAGAGAGAGAGAGAGAGAGAGAGAGAGAGAGGGAGAGAGAGAGAGAGAGAGAGAGAAAAAAAAGAGAAAATATATTTGCAGAGTACTTCACCAAATTTTCCCAATCAGCTCATGATCCAGTCTGTCTCTTAGTCAAGCTAGCACTGTTTTTTATACCCTCTAAGAATTAAGAAAAAAACCCTCTACTATGATTGGTTGTCCTTTTCAGGATGGCAATTAAGGACCCCCGACCCACCCAGTATCATGTCCCATTGTGGCCTGTAATTAGACAAAGGATGAAAGGAATCTCTTTTAATATACACACCCACACCTGGTATTATTATCTGATTAACACAGTCCAACTAAATGTGGTCTTCAATCAGGAGGTTGCAGGAAATTCTCTTAATTCAATGAGGGACAATTCCTGTCAGATTCCCCCCCCCCATTGAGATAACATCCTTATGCTAACGTAGGTTCAAAAGCCTGTTGTTTGGTGAACTTTAACACTGGGTCACGCTGTTGACAAAGAAACCTGTCCCAGTCATATTAATAAAAAATCTTGTAACCGAACGACATATACCTCTTCATACAAATCTTAGAAATATGGATATGAAAAATCTCTACCACAGTTCCCCCTGAAGTTCATCCTTGAACTTATGTCCTCCCTCAATGATTCGGTACCCACCCACAACGGCCCAGAAGCCCCGACCCTTCCCCCACCACCACTGCGGCCTCTTCCTTTCTTGAACTCGCCGTAACTCATCAAGGTAGACTTGAGACAGTCCTGGTGCCTTGGAGACTTCCGATCCGAACCCTGAGTGTCTGTACTGCAATGTTTCATCGCCCCTCTGCATTTGAGGAGTGGAATTCCAACATTGATGGCGGGATCCTTATATATTTAGTCCTGTATCTGGGAAAGATGGTGTTCTGATTGCCACCATTGGATCGGCCCGCGAGGCAGCACTTTTCCAGCATGGTGAAGAAGGGTTTCGGAGTGTCTTAGTCATGGCACGTTTGTCTTCCAAAAACAAGATGACTTGGTTGTCGTTGTTTCTTCAGGTGGTGGTTGGGTGGGCCTCCAGACCGTCATGTATGAATACAAAAGGAGAAAGGAGAACGTCAGTGTACAGTTATTGGAGGAATGTCAGACAGGAGCCGTGGGGTGGCCTTTATAACTATAAAGCCGTAGGTAGAATAGGGTAGGTAGAATTACTTTAAGACATGAAAACCTGGATGTCCAGGGATACAATATGGCACTGGCGGGCAGGAATGCTCACGTGCCTTAAAAACAAAATATGACTGAAGTTCTAGTTACATTATCCTGAGAAGATATATGATGGAAGCCAAAAATAAAAACTTAGAGAGCATAAAATTAAAGGAGGAAAGGAAGAGAGGTGAGTAATGAAAAAGAATATGGAGAAAAGAAAAAAAACAAAAAAGAAAAACTACAGATTTAATGCTGCTCCAACCAAGCTCTCCAGTTTAGATTCCACTTTCGATTGTTAAAGAGCATTGAATCGGTATTCAAAAAACGTAATAAAAAATAAAAAAATAGAACATTGTTCCGTTCAAAAAAACGACTCCTCTCTCTTACTAGTAATTGGTGGTATTTTTGCTGGTCAGGTACACAGATAATAACGAGAGAGAGATGATTTAAATTTGTAGACTTTGGGTAAACCTGACCGCACGTTATTATTACAAATTGAAGAGGCTTATTCCTAGATCAACCGGAAAAAAAAATATAGTTCTAGGGTCCTCTCTTAAAAAAAAACAAGAACAAAACCCAAAAAACAAACAAAAAAATAGACTCTTCTGCCCTATTGGTGATCAACAGGTGATCATGATCATGGTCACTTAATAATGTACAAGTCGGGTTAAAAACAAAAATGAAAAATATTAAAAAGGAGCGACTAAACAATAATATATAGTTCTCCAACAAGAGGGCAATTAAAAACACTGCATTATTTACTATTTTCCTCTTCCAGGTCTATGCACTACTCCCCCCTTCAGGTGGAAAAAGTTCAAACCTTTTGGAACTTTTCTCACCTGAATGAAATAAGAGGAAAAAAATAACTAAATAAAAATAATAATGAAAAACTTTAAAAAAATTAAAAGTAAAAAAATTATAACCATAACCCTTCAGGGAGAAAAATGAGAGAAAAAATATAAAAATTAAAACGGACAACAAAAAACTGATAAAAATGAGAAATGAGAAAAAAATGTATTCAAAATTACTAAAAATTAATATAAAAACGAGAAAGAAAAAAATGAAGAAGAAAAAAACTTTTACAAAAAAAAAAAAAATTAAATGTATAAAAATTAAAAGTAAAAAATTGTAATGGATAAAAAATGAGTACAAAAATAAAAATAAAAAATTACTAAAAATTATTACACGAACATGATAAAAATTTAAACTAGGAGTATAAAAAAAACGGTACATTTGTACTGGTCTGGATTGGAACTGGCTTCTTCAGAAATTTGTTTCTGAGTTAGTGGCTTTTCCTTGAGAGAAGATACCTCGTTGAGGTGCACCTTCTCATAGTTTTGGCGTTCATTCTCCTGATAGTAATGCACATCATTACTTGCATCAGGGAGAGCAGTAGAGCTACACAGATTAGGACAACGACAGGGTGGAGCAAAATGTTTAGGAACGCTGACGCGCTAGGACTATACCCAAATATACTTTCCCACCAGGAAATCTTAGCGTCTTCCTCTAAAGCGTGGGATACTTGGATCAACTTATTTTGATCATGGGTGAGTCGTATAGTGGCTTGTTTCTCAGCATCTTTCAGCACATTTAATATTTCATCCTGTGGTCCAAAATCTACCAGCCAAGCCTTTAACTCAGCCCCAAATCCCAGAGGAAGTTTCTGTAGATGTATGGGGGTGTCAGGTTTGATATCAAGCCTTTTCTCTGGGGTAATAGGGGTACGTCCTTGTGTCCCGGCTATATCTATTCCCAGGACCGGGGAAGATGTACAGTAGACTCCCTGAGGTAATGTACCCCGATGAGTACAGTTCAACCTGTAGGCCGAATATAGAGCATCATTGGACATTTGATACCAGCACCAATACCCTTGCCCCAAGTATTTTACATAAGGTTGGGACAATTCCTCAGCATCCATGAGACATGACCCTTCTTTGTGCCAGCATTGTTGTCTCATGATCCTATCCTGTTTCCCTTGACACAATACCACCCCTTCCTTCCTCCAGCACCCATCCGTATCAATCATTTGAGGTTGTTTGGACTCATAAACCATCAGATCATGATGGACTCGGGGGTGTAACACGGTAGCCCGCTATCTGTCCGGTGAACTTCTGTTTCATTATCTCAGACAATGAGGCAGTAGCATCAATATGAGCATGTTGTAGATTTTCAAGAATATGATTCACATCTAGCTGCCCCTCAACCCCTTCCCCAACCTGCTGTGCCAACCTACCTAGCTTGTTTATGAGTACCTCTAAATCCCTTGAGACGGGCCTTTTTATTCACACCTTGCACAAACTATTGGCACCATTTAAATCCTGTTGCCCGAAGTTTAACTACCTAACTTTTAATTCCTCCCCGAATCCCAACGGAAGTTTCAATAAGTGTAAAGGGGATGTCAGGTTTGCTATAAAACCTTTCTTCAGGGCAACTCGGGGTGTAACCAGGGGTTCCGTCTATATCCATCCCAAGGACAAGAGAATAGGTACAATAGACTCCCCGAGGTAGCGTGCCCAGCTTGGTACAGTTCAACCTAGTGCTGATAACCGTGCATCACTAGACATGTGATACCATCATTCGGTATTGAGTCCCACAGCACATATACCATTGAAACAATGACAAAACCCACAAAAACTCCATCCCTGTGACTTGATTTCAGTGACCATGCCCCACTACCACCAGGTAGGTCCAAGGAACACCCTAGTTCCATGACTAACACCCCATCGGTATCCTCTAGGACAAAGAAACAAAACCCGCCTATGTCCTAAATTATACCTAGGTGTTTCCTCCCCCGTAATGATCTTCCCATCCAGAACCCACAGTGAAATACCTTCCCAACATTCCTCCTTCACCACCGGGTATTGACCTGGAATGCAAAAGACATCGTGGTCACACTTCTGAAAGGGGGAAATATCAACCTGCTCTCAGCTTCCGTGCCCTCTGATCACATGTGGGTCACTTAGCCCCAAATGCACCAAGATAGAATCCCCAGTCAGTAAGCTCATTGATGCCAACCTATCTACAGACCGAGTCTGCACTTCCGTATATGGGATCATACAGCACCTCATTTCTCACAATCCAAACCAGTACAGCCCATCCCGGCATTTGACTACCATTTTGGATTAGTGTACGCGACGAGTTTTGTCAAAGTCTTACTGAATGGTGATGCTAACTCCTCAGGCTACCGCCCATCATACAGAGATTTGGACACTCAGCATGATCCTGGTCAATAACTCCGCCTGTCCCTGCATGTACGCCAGAGCCAATGACATATTTTTGTTCTATACCCTTTCATACTCTCTTCCAACCTCTTAACATGGTCGATAAAATCGTGAGCCATATTGAACTGGGTTTTCATGTAACTTTGTTGCATGTTGTCACAATTGTCACCAATCTCTCTGAGCAACAAAGCCGTGCTTATTGTCTGAAGCCATGGCTGCGGGTCTGTTCCTCAGGAGACCGCTGTCCACTCTATTACTAACACCCATCCCAGCTCCTATTCCCCCTATATAGTGCTGAATACCCCCCTCCTCTGTTGGGTTACTCCCCAGAAAGAAGCGTCCTGCGTGAACCTTATGCTGTGTCTGCACATCTCTGGGAGAAAGCCACTGGTCACTTAACAATCACTTGATTCAGCGTATACTCAGCACATACAGGGTAATAGTCTTATCAACCACTCCGTACCCTGTTAGCCCGCGTGTATTCCCTTTATTTAACAGGGCATGTTCCTGTATGTAGTTACTGTCATTACTTGTGCAGGGATTCAACCTCTCAGGTGAGACATCAACTAGGTGTACCTCTCCCATGTCCAGTAAGCGAAAGCTTCTTTATAGGACTGATAAGCATGAGACACTGCCTCTACGAGGAAGTTTTCACCCTATTGATGTATCACCTGGCACCCTCTAGTTTGGCCAATAGACACCCTATTATACATAGATGCCAGTCTCCTGGGTACCTGCACCACATACATTTATGTCATACTAGTCACCCATTCCCATATTTCTTTGAATTCCTGTCTGGACTCACAACCCTCAGAACAGGAATGGACTCCAGGGTATAACCCAGTAGAGTCAGATAGGATAGTACCCAAATTGACCGTGATATATGCACAAAGTTCCGTCCATGCCCAAAGTTCCTTCCCTTAGGGATGAGAATAGAACGAGTTGGATTTACCTAACCCTTCCCTGATATGTAGCCCAGGGCCTCCCAATGTGTTCCTGATTATCTCCAGCTCTATAGTGATTACGGTACCCAATGACCCATCTCCCACTCCCAAGACAGTCACCATTGAGCCTCTCTTTATTATGGGAAATAGTCTGGATACCCGGATTGAAAACCACCTGCCACCAGGTACACCCAATCCCTCATAGAGGCTGCACACTTTCTCCCTCCTCTATCAATTCAGTAATTAAACTATGTAATCCTTCACCCCTACAAAACACACTGCCTTCACCATTCAGACAGGACTCCCATGAAAGACAGGAGTCTAGTGCCACCCTGGGGCACTGATATTCTTGGCATGCAAGTCACAGACCACCAGTTAAGGTACCCAAGTAATCTAGGACAGGGAGGACACCTATGGATATTAACTGAGGAGAATACTGCATGCCCACATATATATCTGAAGTGAGGGCCTCTGGAACAGCCAAGAGCTGATATCACCTCATACAATCTTCCTGCACACCTTTTCTCCAGACTCAACCCAAAAACTATACAATACGAGGCCATACCTATGCACTTTCAACTCGTATGCCACCAGGCAGGCCCTCGTACTACATGTCTGCCGTTAACTCTAAAAGAAATTGGAAATCAAGAATTGCATAATGTGTATCCAGCTCAAGGCAACGGGTGCTGACCAATAGACTAAGAAAATTCCCTTGTAGCACTGAGGCAATGCAACCTTGTACAGCCAGGCTTAACAGCGGGGGGGGGGGGGAGTTTAAGAAGTCCTAAAAACACAAGTCTGGCCAAAGTAACATTAGGATTTTACCTATTGGATCTATGGAACTACACGTGTCAGCATGGCTGATCTTGGGTAAATAAGAAAACCATATGCCACGGATCTATGGCCGATCCATTTCAACCGCTGGAGAATACCCCAAAACCCTTGTAACACTAAGTGTGGTACCCCTGAATGCTACTTAGCCTAATATATGTGTTAGAGTGCCAATTATCCCTTGCAGTCTTACTCAATTTTTCATAAAAAACTAATACACGGACCTCAGTTAGTTGGTTCTGCTATTCAGTGGATCAGCACATGTAACCCCCACTAGGTGGTCCAAAAACATAGCCAAATGGACTGACCACTAGACGTTCCAACTAGATAATGGTCATGCAAACCTAAACCTTGTGAAACCCGACCGACTAACCAACCTAAAGATTTCCTCTTATTCTGAAATCCTGAAAAACACAGTTATCGATTCTGAGGGATAAAACACAAAATAAAAGTTTAGTAATAAACATTCAATTTTTTCTTAACCTGGAAACAAAAAACAATGGTTATATATCTGTAACAAGACATTATCATATAAAACACAAATATACATTACATTATATTACATAAACCGTGCACTTTCTTTTAAAATACCAAAAATTGTTGAGCTCAACGTTTCATTAATATGTATTACTATAATACATATTAATGCCATATGGATTTTTGTTCTATGGTATACCAATAATTCCCCCCTAAAAAATGTATTCACCATGGTTAAA
This sequence comes from Rana temporaria, assembly GCF_905171775.1. Taxonomy (NCBI): domain Eukaryota; kingdom Metazoa; phylum Chordata; class Amphibia; order Anura; family Ranidae; genus Rana; species Rana temporaria. The sequence goes on along the minus strand of NC_053494.1, from coordinate 168,463,255 downwards.
AATGAGCAGTTTTAAAACAAACACATTTTTTATACGTTTCCCTTTTGTCTTGCAAGACAGTCCTACTTCATCACAACGTTTTCGCAGAACCTTCTGTAAAGAAAAACAAACAAATTTTTGTAATTGCCCTTTTCAATTCACCATTACAGAATGCAGGTCATTTGCAAGTCAATAAGCTCTCTTTTTCCACTCTCCCCGACCTAGAAAAAAAAAGGAGACCTGGAGAAAAAAAAAAAAAGAGAGACCTGGAGAAAAAAAGGAGGGGGGGTAAGTTGGGCTGTCAGCAGCAGAGAACACACGTCACACACTCTCACAGAATAGAAGGATCTCACACATTTCCGCAAAACCTGTTTAGCTAGGTCAAATATGACCTCAAGACCTTACACAGATCCACATGTTCTATATCCTACTTAAACCCATAACCTCTGTTTATCACTTCAAGTTTTAGGCTCTCTGGGAATGTGGATTCTCTATTAAAAATACTCACCTCATCAGTTCTGATATCCTACCATCCCTGCCCTCCAAGCATCTCGCATTTCTCTTAAAAATACAGTTTCCAGTCTAGCGATTCCCATCATTTATATATTTTACAGCCCAAGGTCCATATTTATCTATCATTTCTTCCCTCGGAGTCACGTGGTAAGGTTCCCCACAGTAACTCTGTTTTGAAGCGATTCGATTTCCCATCTTTTTACGAATGTAGGACTTTGAGCTGATCCCGCAACCCTTAGAGGGCGCTTATATTCCAAAGCTAGCTACACTTTGACATGATTGGGTCGGCGGGTACCTCCCCCGTCCACCTTTACCGATTTTTTTTCACTACTTGCCAGAACAATCCATGTACTGATTATAGTCCTTCAAAAAATTAGCACCGGAGATTTTCCAAACCAAACGGTTCAACCTCCCCGCAGACGTTCCAAAGTATTCTAAAAGAAATGCTTACTGTACAACAGGGCTTCCCAAGCGTTAAGCATGATTAGACCCTATTGGCTTGTACTACAGGAGGCAATTTTAACTGACGAACCCCTAATTACACTATGATTTTTTTAGTTACAATATAGCCAGTGTTTCCAGATTCAATTACACCGCTTACAATCCCCAGTTATTTGTTTAAACAGAGGAATAGATTCACACACATCCAGATAATTCAGTGTGATTTTAGTCTCCGCTTCCACTGATGCGATTTGCCATGCGACTTTGGACCCAAAGTCGCATTACAACTCGCAGCCCCTTGATTTCAATAGCACCCATTCCAATCTATGTGGCTCAATCCTGCAGCGACCGATAAAGGTACCTGCACCATTTTGATGCGACTTCTGGATCAAAAAAACGCATTCAAAGCCACACCACAGTCGCACTAAAGCTGCATTTCCAAATCGCACCCTGAATCAGGCCACATTGGAGTTGCACCAGTGGAAACGCAGCCCAAAAGCATAGGTGCTGACAACAACTGAAAATTAACATTTGTGAGATGGATAGGGAAGCTTGGCTCAACAAGAAAAAGCTTCATTAAGCAGCTACCATGGATCTGGCCTTTATCATAGTATACAGCAACCAATACCAACAATTGGAAAAGATCTTCAAATAGTATTGGCCCATTTTGCGAGAGCACAGAACTTTAGCAGCGGTATTGCCATCACGACCCAGACTCACCCACCGCAGAGCACCAACACCACTAACACACCCCGTCCACAATGCACTCGATCCCCCCAGGGAAGCGAACACCTGTCCAGAACCTGAAGGACTCCACGGATGCCAGAGATACCCACCGTGCAAAACAAATAAACCCCAGCCTCGGAGAAAAACAACATTCAAGTCCCATGTACCCAATAGAGAATTCCAGACAAAATAACATATTACTTGTAATAGCACCCATGTGACCTACGTCATAGAGTGCCGCTGCCGACTCCAGTATGTGGGCCGTATCACCAGACCCTTACGTGTAAGAACACGTGAGCACATCCAAAACATACGTAATGGATTCCCAAAACATAGTCTCTCTAGACATTTTGAGGAAAAACATCATAAGGATCCATCTTGCCTCACGTTCTATGGGGTTCACATTATTAAAGACCACTGGCGGGGGCAACAAGAAGATCCAGGTCTCACAAAATGAGACCCGTTGGATACACAGGTTGGGGTCTCTAGTTCCTAGAGGCCTCAACCTGGATATTCATTTGAACTGCTTTATTTCTAATTTTAAATGTTTTTTTTATCACAAGTCACTTCTCTTTGCTGGCCTGCACAGGGTCCTGACTTTATTCATTCATCTATTTCTCCTACTATCGTGGAGGTTTCTTGGACACCAACTATTGGTGGAGGTTCACCAACTGAGTCACATAGGTTTAATAACCACTACACCCACACCTTATTGAATATTAATCATTATAGCGGCGCCATCGCCCCACTGTTTATTTACAAAAGCATAGGTGTGTTTCACTCACAAAGATTGGCCTAATCTTATTCAAAGGGTCAACTGCATAGACGCACACAGGCCCAGATTCACAGTCAGCGGGGTAAATTTGTGCGGGTGTAACGTATCCGCTCTACGCTACGCCTCTGCAACCCAGACGGGCAAGCGCTGTATTCTCAAAGCACTAGCTCTGTAAGTTGCGGCGGCGTAGCGCAAATCAGCCGGCGCAAGCCCGCCTAATTCAAATTTGGATCAGGGGGCGTGTTTTTTTTTTTTTTTTAAATCTACTGTGACTCGACGTGATAGACGTTTTTGCCGAACGGCGCATGCGCCGTCCGTGGAATTTCCCAGTGTACATTGCTCCAAAGTATGCTGCAAGGACGTCATTGATTTTGACGTGAACGTAGATGACGTCCAGCCCCATTCACGGATGACTTACGCAAACTACGTAACTTTTTCAAATTTCGACGCGGGAACGACAGCCATACTTATGCTTCATATACCAGGGGCAACTATACGCCGGGAAAAGCCTAACGTAACTTTACTGCGTCGGCCGGGCGTACTTTCGGGAATTCGCGTATCTAGCTAATTTGCATACTCAACGCGGAATTCGACGGAAGCGCCACCTAGTGGTCAGAAAAAAAAAAAAAATAATAATAATATGCAGTTACGATCCGACGGTGTAAGAGACCTGCGCCTGTCGGATCTTATGGATATCTATGCGTGAGCGATTCTAAGAATCAGGCGCATAGATACGACGGCTCGGATTAGGACCCACGGCTGCGCACCTGGCGTTGCGCCGTTTTAAGTCCTTTCTGAACCTGGGCCACTGTCTCCAAGATTCCAAACAGAAATCCCTGCTACAATTTCATTCTATATATATATATCTACATTATTCAAAATCAGTCTCATCAACCCATTCGCATAGACAAAAAGAAAAGGTTAAGTTCTGAAGAGTAAGTTTGTTAGGTATTCAGACAGGTTAAAACAAAATAGACCTAAACCAGTTCTGTCTACCATACAATAAATCATATCTATCCAAACTTTAAACCCTCCTCACTACACGGGGCACCATCTTGTCATAGAAAAATTAATAACGCACGTACATAATTAATAATCAGCGATTCATAAAAATATTAATATCGCACGTAACTAATTAAAGTAAACTATGAAAACCTTTTTGTCTATATAAAAATTAAAGCAAAGAATATCGCTGCGGAAAAGGGAAAAGTTTTACATTTATTGATACATAGAAGAAACTTGTATTACTCTAATATTTACAACTATAACATCACACAATTATACAAACAATAAGATGGCTAAATCAGTATCTTAAGATAATTCATAGGAGAAGAAAAGTTACAGAGAATAAGCTAAGGGAGAGAGAGAGACCGAGAGACAGAGAGACAGAGAGACAGAGAGACAGAGAGACAGAGAGAGAGAGAGAGAGAGAGAGAGAGAGAGACAGAGAGAGAGAGAGAGAGAGAGAGAGAGAGAGAGGGAGAGAGAGAGAGAGAGAGAGAGAAAAAAAAGAGAAAATATATTTGCAGAGTACTTCACCAAATTTTCCCAATCAGCTCATGATCCAGTCTGTCTCTTAGTCAAGCTAGCACTGTTTTTTATACCCTCTAAGAATTAAGAAAAAAACCCTCTACTATGATTGGTTGTCCTTTTCAGGATGGCAATTAAGGACCCCCGACCCACCCAGTATCATGTCCCATTGTGGCCTGTAATTAGACAAAGGATGAAAGGAATCTCTTTTAATATACACACCCACACCTGGTATTATTATCTGATTAACACAGTCCAACTAAATGTGGTCTTCAATCAGGAGGTTGCAGGAAATTCTCTTAATTCAATGAGGGACAATTCCTGTCAGATTCCCCCCCCCCATTGAGATAACATCCTTATGCTAACGTAGGTTCAAAAGCCTGTTGTTTGGTGAACTTTAACACTGGGTCACGCTGTTGACAAAGAAACCTGTCCCAGTCATATTAATAAAAAATCTTGTAACCGAACGACATATACCTCTTCATACAAATCTTAGAAATATGGATATGAAAAATCTCTACCACACTAACGATCGTTTTTTTCCCATCGGTTAGGAATCCATCGGTTAAATTTAAAGCAAGTTGGCTTTTTTTAACCTATGGTTACATAACCTATGGGGCCCACACACGATCGGTTTGGACCGATGAAAATGGTCCATCAGACCGTTGTCCTCTGGTTAACCTATCGAGTGTACGAGGCCTCAGTCTTCTGACTCTTTGCATCATCATGAATTTACCAAAAAGTATCCAGATGTCAGCATAACAATCTGTACATTTTGAGACTTATCCTGATAATGTACGGACTTGATATTTTTTGGTTCAAATTAACCTTATCTGCTGGCACTGTCTTGAGTGTGCATTTAATGTGTGCTACTGTGTAGTGCCTCACTTTTTCTTGAACCTGCTAGACACCCCATTCTAAAACTATGACCATGATTACAGTCTTCAGTCTCCTGGGAAGGTACAAGTAGTAAACTATTCAAGAAAATTACAACACAATGCTGCAATTTTAGATAATGTAGAGTGAACATACAGAAATATTCACAGGTAGTGTACTGTAGACATAATGGTAAAAATTATAACAGATAGGTGGTTAAAAGGGGACAGATCAGCAGAAGGTAACTGAGAAAGCTCTCCACAACATTTTGGAGTGTGTCTGTGGCCATACTAGAGCCAAATATGAGATCAAGTTATGACAAGAGGACCTGGTTTGCAAGTGGTGTTCCAACTCATTATGAAGGTGTTCAGTTGGGTTGAGATCAGGGCTCTATGCAGACCACTCAGGTACCTTCACACAAATCTTGTGAGGGCCCTAAACTGTTGCAACAAAATTGGAAGGTGCCATTGTCTAAAATGTCTTGGAACTGTATGTTGTAGCATTTACAGTACCCTTCACTAAAAACATCTAAACCCAATATTTGGGTGAGATGACCACATTTTTAAAAATCATATTTACCTAGGTGGATGAAGCATCGGTGCGAAGCTGCATCTGTCCCCCACCAGCTCTATGACTGAGAACCAATCGATCAAAGGCCACTGATCACTCGGTTCTCAGAGCTCCATGAGGAGAAAGCTGGTGACTGCCAGTCACCGGCTCTTTGCTCTGCCCCTTGCACTTACTGCAGTGCTGGGCTGTGGCCAGGGTGGGAGAACCTGGCTTAGGCTCTCAGCGGTTTGCTAGGAGGCTGAGCCAGGTGGCCATACAGGGTTGTGGGCAGATCCTGACTTTATTTTTGCAATCTCATCCCAGCCTAGACCAGCTCCGTGAGGTCAGCCAAAACGGGTCACAGGACTGCAGAACAAACTGCACTTCTGTGAGCCACAGCAGAAGTGCAGCCAAACAAGCTTTGGCTGTACTTCTCCTTTAAATTCAATAATCATGGCTGTCTGTGGGGACCAAAAGTTAAAGCAAATACTAACTTATCAGTTTCCTTGCCAGTAGAAGGTTGAAATCATATCTCTCATGCAAAGGAGGTTGCACAGTTTGCTGCCTATACGTCTTTTATGTCTCAGTTGCTGAGCATTGTTAATCATTTGATAGGTTCTATTTAAGTGCAATTTATGTAACATTTTTAAAGCCTTCCTTTCAGAGTGATTTTAATATACTGCTTTTGATCTACTGTTGCCACGTGGAGAATGAAAGCTAAGATGCTTGAAAATTGGCTTTTAGCCAGAGCCATCAAATCACTAAGTAGTTGACTGCACACAAACTAATAGAGAAGTCTGATTTGCAGCATAACAGGTCTCGCCTTCTCAGACAAAAATGAATTGATGTACTGAAAAGAGTTACTTGTAGAGCTTTCAAACTGCAGAGGTTCTGAGGTCGCTATTCAACTTCCCTCAAGGTCATTTTCCCTTTGCTTGAACAAAAATAGAGTTATGTCATTGTGCTGTGCATTAAAGATCTCCAATCAAGGCAATCTTTTTTACAAGACTTACAAAACTAGAGATATGAAGTTGGTTCAGTTGTATTGAGGTACCTGCACCGAAGATTAAATGTACATTTTCAAATAGCTGTCTAAATATTTTCATTCAGTAGAATGTTGAGGGCTTCTCTGTTGGATTGCATCACATTTTGTCAAGTTGCGATGACTAAATGGAGGCAGGACAGAGAACATTTTACAGAAATTCTATACAGTGCAACAAAAAACTTAAAGTGGAGGTTCACCCAAAAACTTTTTTTTTTAACATTAGATTGGTGCTCGTTTTGTCAAGGGGAATCGGGTGTTTTTTTTTACAATCGAAGCAGTACTTACCGTTTTAGAGATACATCTTCTCCGCCGCTTCCGGGTATGGGCTGCGGGACTGGGCGTTCCTATTTGATTGACAGTCTTCCGACAGGCTTTCGACGGTCGCATACATCGCGTCACGATTTTCCGAAAGTAGCCGAACATCGGTGCGCAGGCGCCGTATAGAGCTGCACCGACGTTCGGCTTCTTTCGGCTACTCGCGACGCGATGTATGCGACCGTCGCAAGCCTGTCGGAAGCCTGTCAATCAAATAGGAACGCCCAGTCCCGAAGACCATACCCGGAAGCGGCGAAGAAGATGTATCTCTAAAACGGTAAGTACTGCTTCGATTGTAAAAAAAACACCCGATTCCCCTTCACAAAACAAGCCTCAATCTAATGTTAAAAAAAAATTTCGGGTGAACTCCCGCTTTAAGTAGTCACAGTGTCGGTGATGTGACCCTCTGAATCAATGAAAGTAGGGATTGCTCATACAAGTACATAATATAATCTGAGTCAAGTCTTCTCCAGGTGCCTCTACAGGGTGCCTCTTGAATTTGCTGCACTGGTGATAGATAACAAAGCAAACAAGAGACTGAACAAATAGAAAGGCAGAAGTAAAGTTTGTAGAACAAGCAAAGGTCAAGTAGGAAGCACACAGGAGGAGCATTCATATAGACAGAGCCAGCAGTTGTATGCAGGGAAGGCCATGACTATTTCAGCAGGACAATGTAAAACCACATATTGCATCTACGAAAACTACATAGCTTTGTAGTAGAAGAGTCTGGGTGCTTAACTGGCCTGCCTGCAGTCCAGACCTTTCACCGATTGAAAAAATATTTAGAATCCTCTATAAGGAAAGAATGGGACAACATTCCTCTCCCATAACGCAAGCAACTGTTCTCATCAATTCCCAGATGTTTACAGAGTGTTCTTAAAATAAGAAGGGATGCTATACTGTGGTAAACATGGCCCTTTCAACTTTTTTTTAATTAGGGCTGTACTTTGCCAACTTTTTGTTGCCTTGTCCCAACTTTTTTGAGATGTGTGAAAAATTGAAAATTGAATGAACAGTCCGAAACAAACATTTTCCAACAACATTCCACTGGTGTGTGGTCAGCCCTACCCCGATTCCTTAATGGAGACTTAGGACTCCTTGTCCAATTATTATTCTTTTCAAGTGATTGACAATTAGAAAAGAAAAAGTCCAAATGTTTGCTCAAGAGGTTTAGTTTTCATGAACTTGGAGTTCAATTGTCCTCTGTTGTAAACATTATGTTCAAAATTATATAATGCCCCCTCTCGGGCTAGGCCAATGGAAGGTGCACTTTTGGTCCTGTCATTCTCCCATTATTGGTATATACTGTGTGGTGAGAACAAGATGTTGACTCTGATGACTGGTTAACAGTACCATGATATCTTAAGGCTACGGATTTTTGTACTTAGTGTACTTCCCTACACACAGTGAAAAAGAAAACATATAATGGGTGCCTTATTATTTTTTATTATTATTATTATTATTATTATTATTTCTGCTTAATTTAATTACTACAGTTTTCCAGTGTCTGACTGACAGAAAATCTTTTAAAAAAAAAACGAGAAAAATAAAACCAGGGGTGTTGCTAATGGTAACCCAAGGCATGCCAAACACCTGTTTTTCCTTCTGGGCTGCACTGGGTATAGTTCATAATAGAAGGTAATATGTTACATACAATCAAATAACCTCTGTCTCCTAACCTCAGTTGAACTTGCTACAATGATGGATTCATTTTACCACTGAGTTACTGGCCTATAAAATGTTTAGACATATTCAATATTGATCACACATGGTGTATATTCATCATGGATTAACCTAAGTGTTATACTGTAATATTAACCACACGAGAATTTCATCTTATTCTTTAATATTAAATGGTCCACTTTCTCCATCCCTACAAGGTCTATGTGTGCAGCAGAAAATGTAGTAAGGTCTACTACAAACTGCTAACTAGAGAGGGAAAGAAAATTATATATAAATATACACATACACACAGCGGATAAAATAAGTATTGAACACGTCACCATTGTTTTAGGTACAGTGCCTTGCGAAAGTATTTGTTTAAAGCGCAGAGAGCATCATGAAGAAAAAGGAACACACCAGGCAGGTCCGAGATACTGCTTTAAACCTTTAAACATCCCAAGGAGCACTGTGCAAGCGATAATATTGAAATGGAAGAAGTATCAGACCACTGCAAATCTACGAAGACCTGGCCGTCCCTCAGCTCATACAAGGAGAAGACTGATCAGAGATGCAGCCAAGAGGCCCATGATCACTCTGGATGAACTGCAGAGATCTACAGCTGAGGTGGGAGACTCTGTCCATAGGACAACAATCAGACCCTGTATACTGCACAAATCTGGCCTTTATGGAAGAGTGGCAAGAAGAAAGCCATTTCTTAAAGATATCCATAAAAAGTGTTGTTTAAAGTTTGCCACAAGACACCTGGGAGAGACACCAAACATGTGGAAGAAGGTGCTCTGGTCAGATGAAACCAAAATCGAACTTTTTGGCAACAACGCAAAACGTTATGTTTGGCATAAAAGCAACACAGCTCATCACCCTGAACACACCATCCCCACTGTCAAACATGGTGGTGGCAGCATCATGGTTTGGGCCTGCTTTTCTTCAGTAGGGACAGGGAAGATGGTTAAAATTGATGGGAAGATGGATGGAGCCAAATACAGGACCATTCTGGAAGAAAACCTGATGGAGTCTGCAAAAGACCTGAGACTGGGACGGAGATTTGTCTTCCAACAAGACAATGATCCAAAACATAAAGAAAAATCTACAATGGAATGGTTCACAAATAAACATATCCAGGTGTTAGAATGGCCAAGTCAAAGTCCAGACCTGAATCCAATCGAGAATCTATGGAAAGAACTGAAAACTGCTGTTCACAAACGCTCTCCATCCAACCTCACTGAGCTCGAGCGGTTTTGCAAGGAGGAATGGGCAAAAATTCCAGTCTCTCGATGTGCAAAACTGATAGAGACATACCCCAAGCGACTTACAGCTGTAATCGCAGCAAAAGGTGGCGCTACAAAGTATTAACTTAAGGGGGCTGAATAATTTTGCACGCCCAATTTTTCAGTTTTTTATTTGTTAAAAAAGTTTGAAATATCCAATAAATTTCGTTCCACTTCATGATGGTGTCCCACTTGTTGTTGATTCTTCAAAAATAATTACAGTTTTATATCTTTATGTTTGAAGCCTGAAATGTGGCAAAAGGTCGCAAAGTTCAAGGGGGCTGAATACTTTCGCAAGGCACTGTAAATATATTTCTAAAGGTGCATGAAATTAAATGTTTACCACATGTCAGTAACAACACATGCAATCCATGAAAACAAAGAAACCAAAACAAATAAGTTCAGAAATTAATTTATGTCTAATAAATTGGAATGACATAGGGGAGGTGCATTGAACACAGGAAAAAAGGGAGGTGTAAAAAGGCATGGAAAGCCAATACACCAGCTGAAATCTATCAGTAATTAGAAAGCAATCCTGCCCCTTGTCAGTGCAAATTAATATCAGCTGGTTCAGTCTCAACCAATGGCCTATAAAAAGGTGTCTCATTACCAAGGTGTCACACAAAAAACACCTCAAAGGATTTTGTATGAAGTATTAAATAACTTTCAGTTAGCGTGTTCAATACATTTTCCCTTTGCCATTCCATTTTATTACACAACTTAATTTTCTGAACTTATTTGTTTTGGTGTCTTTGTATGTAGGGATTGCATGGGTTGTTACCGACATGTGATGAAAACTTCATGTCAATAACACCTTTAGAAATATATTTACCTAGAAAAATGGTGATGTGTTCAATACTTATTTTACCCGCTGTATGTATGTATGTATATATATATATATTGTGACATGGGGGATTGTTCAGCTCAGTGATAGATGCATTTTTGTGTAGTAAGTTCACATCAGACAGGCATTTATAGTTAAGGGCCTGGTAACCCACGTTTATTAAATGAAAAAACAAAACAAAAGTCCACTCAGGAATCTCATGCAGGGGTTAAAAAACGTCATTCAGACATAACTAAAAAGGCTATCCCACCTGGATACTCTTCAGCAGCACTGCTGCTATAGATACTGGTCCCTCAAACCGCCAGCACTTCCAGGCCCACAGTCTTGGATGCACACAGCTTTGGGCTCCTTAACCACTTAAGGACCGCCTAACGCCGATATACGTCGGCAGAATGGCACGGCTGGGCAAAATCACGTATCGGCCTAAACTAAGGGAAAAAACATTTTTTATATATTTTTGGGGGATATATATTATAGCAAAAAGTAGAAAATATTGCATTTTTTCCAAAATTGTCGCTCTATTTTTGTTTATAGCGCAAAAAATAAAAACCGCAGATGTAATCAAATACCAACAAAAGAAAGCTCTATCTGTGGGGAAAAAAGGACGCCAATTTTGTTTGGGAGTCACGTCGCACGACCGCGCAATTGTCAGTTAAAGCGACGCAGTGCCGAATCGCAAAAAGGGGCCTGGTCCTCTACCTGCATATTGGTCCGGGTCTTAAGTGGTTAAGCCCTTCAACGCACACAGCATCTATCTTCACACAGAGACTCTCTCAATAGCAGCCACTGCTCCAACTCCATCTTCCTTCTCCTTCTGCACCTGGGCACACACCCTGCTGGCTATCCTCAAGACCCGGACACAGGGTTGGCGATCCTATCCCACCTAATACTCTTAGGGATCTCCAAACGACAGAGTCCCATCTGGAACAAGCAAAACCTGGAGAAAACTGTCAGAACAATTTTCTCCATTTCGAATCTACACTTTGTAGTCATGAAATCCACAGATATGCAAATTCTGTTACATAGTTAGTCAGGTTGAAAAAAGACACAAGTCCATCCAGTTCAACCACAAAAAAAAATAAACAAACAAAATAAAAAAACACAATACAATCCCATACACCCAACTCCATACCCACAGTTGATCCAGATGAAGGCAAAAAAAAACAGCAGAGCATGATCCAATTTGCTACAGCAGGGGAAAAAATTCCCTCCTGATCCCCCGAGAGGCAATCGGATTTACCCTGGATCAACTTTACCTACAAATCTTAGTACTCAGTTATTTTATGTACATTTAGGAAAGAATCCAGGCCTTTCTTAAAGCAATCTACTGAGCTGGCCAGAACCACCTCTGGAGGGAGTCTGTTCCACATTTTCACAGCTCTTACTGTGAAAAAAAACGTTCCGTATTTGGAGGTGAAATCTCTTTTCCTCTAGACGTAAAGAGTGCCCCCTTGTCCTCAGTGTTGACCGTAAAGTGAATAACTCAACACCAAGTTCACTGTATGGACCTCTTATATATTTGTACATGTTGATCATATCCCCCCTAATTCTCCTCTTCTCAAGAGTGAATAGATTTAGTTCTTCTAATCTTTCCTCATAGCTGAGCTCCTCCATGCCTCTTATCAGTTTGGTTGCTCTTCTCTGCACTTTCTCCAGTTCTCCGATATCCTTTTTGAGAACTGGTGCCCAAAACTGAACTGCATATTCCAGATGAGGTCTTACTAATGATTTGTACAGATGCTATCTCTCTCTCTGGAGTCCATACCTCCCTTAATACAAGAAAGGACTTTGCTCGCTTTGGAAACCGCAGCTTGGCATTGCATGTTATTATTGAGCTTATGATCTACCAAGACCCCCAGATCCTTCTCCACTGTGTCCCTTTTACATCGAATTTCATAGGAAGAGAGCCTCACTCTGCCACAATATATATACACCCATCCCCACAAACAGTGAAGAAGTGACCCCTTACATTGGTGGTCATTTGGAGTTAAGCTAGTTATTGGTGTCAGTGGATTTCAGACTTGACAGACAAGATGGTCTGTTGTTGCATATTGCTGGCTGTTCAGAGAAGCTTTGATCTGCTTTTGACTTGCTACTACGATGATTACAGTTAACTTATGAGCTGCTTCTGAGTTGCTTTAAACTTCTTGAGGTGCTTCTGAGATGCTTGAGCTGTTTTCATGCAACTGAAGCAAGTAAATACCCGTGTTTGCAATCTCTAATATGTAAAAAAGGGTATTGTCAGTCCAACACTGAGAGCTTGTTAACTGAGGCTTAGACCAGACTAAACACAATGATGGCCTAATCAATGTGGTGTTGGTCCTTCATTGTTTAATGAGCAGGTTGGGGGCCGGTTAGTGACCAATTTAATATTCCTAACTAAAGTGGTGGTCACAAATTAGACTGTGGGGCAAGGGTGCCTGAATAACAAGACTGGCTTAATAGAAGTACAAATATTTTTGCAGGTAAGGACAGGTATAACTGTTACCACATAAGTATTCCAACAGTGCATTTAGCTGTCTGGAGCAGCCTTTATCAACCAGTGTGCCGTGGCACACTGGTGTGTCGTCAGAGGTTCTCAGGTGTGCCACGGAATCAGGGGAGAGAATGGCTGTAAGATGAGCCTTATCTCCAGATCCCTTGCCGAACTGTACATCGGCACTGTGAGAATCTCCGTCAGCCTCAAAAGTGAAAGTGTAGGGGAGTGTGCTGTGCTCTCTTCTTCCCCCTACAGTGCAGTACCCGGCTGTATGACGAAACTCAAAAGGTACACGTGTTCCGCGACACACGGTAACGTGAACCAAGCCTTGGACTAGGGTGCCTCAAGACTGAAAATACTTTTTAACGGCGCCCGACTGGAAAAAGGTTGAGAAACACTGGTCTGGAGTTCCAATTTAGTTTTTATCATATTAAATTAAATTAAATTAAAAAACAAAAAAATGTATGCATATCAAAAGCACACTTAGCACCTTGAATAATTAATCAGCATTGAGTCTTTGTACTGTTGATGATATAATTACCTTGAAAGTTCTGGCCTATTTAAAATCATAACATTCCAAAAGAGTTTGGCAACCTCCAACAGCATGAGCGATTCCCCTGCCCCTTTAAAAGAGAAGAGCAGAAATACCCAGAATAAGTCGATCTTTAAAGCACAAAAAAGCTGAAAGATAAAAGACAACCTAGAGTATGAACATCAAAGACTTGTTAATGACAAGAAATACCATTAGGCTTTGCAAGTCTTTTGTTTTAACTCCCCCCCCCCCCCCAATATCAACGCACCTGCAAAGTGTTACAAGGCTTTGTTCACAAATTTAAATCTTATATTAACATCAACAGCAAAAGATGGCAAAGTAAAATGTAGAATATACCTTTTTTTTTAGCTCTGCACCGCACTAAAAATAAGACATTGACACTGTACCAACACTCCCTAAAGGTATCTACAGTACAGCAGATAATTCTAAGCTGAATTCTGTTGATTGCAAATGAGCTGTGGTTGAAAGGGAATGGGTAGCTTTTGTTATTGGAGAAAAAGAAGGTAATCAGCAACTATGAAAGACTCGCATAAGAAGCTCAGGCTTTGGAAATAGTAAGGGAAAAAAATGCCTAGTGAAATCAGAGCGTGAAATTCAGATTAGTCCTCCGCGGGCTCCGATAGGAAGGGGGTAGTTGGGGACTTGGCATGGCCGAAAGGTATAACCTATTTTATTTGTGCCCTGAAATATTTTCGAACAGATGGAGGGACCAGCTGCCTTTCTTTATCATTTTAATAAAATCTTAGGTGGTAACCATATGATAGGTAACAGGAGTCGTGATAATAAGAGAAACAAAAGATCTGTCCCAACCTGGTTAGCCAAATAAATATTAGCAGAATACCTTACTTTTAACCAAGCTTTCCATAAGCCTCCTCCAACACCAGCCAAAAGCACTTTATTGTAAGTGAATCTGCTTAGATCCCTCCACATTTCCCACATGGTGTGTCACAAGCTGTGCAGCTATGCCTTGTAAAAAATCCGTAATCTGACACAAAGAGCCATGATGCCTTGCCAAGTGGGCAAACGATCAATAATTGTTAAGAGACAAGAAGGAAAATGGGGAAGCAATGGCGTCACACAGTTTACAGACCTTGAATTAAAAAGCATTGGTGAAAAAAAACATCTGCAAACTATTAAGAAATGATTTAGAACAGAAAATGTAAATTAAAAGAAGATAAAAAAGGGACTAAATTAAAGCTGGACTCTGGGGAAAACAAAAATCCTTCCTTGCTGTGGGACTGCCCTCCCACTGCAAGGGTTAAATGCTTGTTTATGTCTAGGATACTGGAAATGGCAGTTTTACTTAAAGCGGAGCTCCACCCAAAAGGGGAAGCTCTGCTTGTCTGCCTCATTCCCCCCTCTGCAGCCACATTTGGCACCTTTTAAGGCTACCTTCCCTCGCAGCCGGCCCATTCACAGAGTGCAGTAGGGAACCGGCCAGTGGCGTCTGGTGCTCAATATTTTGAGGAGGGGCGGCAAACCAACTCCACACACCCCCCATGCAGGTAATGGATGGGAAGGCACCAGGGTGTTCTAAGACTCCCTGGCCAATATTAATTAGCTATTGTCACACAACTGGGTGGGGTCAGGGCACAGGGCTCTGCGCCCAAGCCCACCCTTTTTTAAGCCAATTTAAAGCGGATCTCCACCCTAAAGTGAAATCGTGCTGATCGGCACCCTCCCGCCCTCCAGTGTCACATTTGACACCTTTCAGGGGGGAGGGGGGTGCAGATACCTGTCTACAGACAGGTATTTGCACCCACTTCCGGCCACACGACACGGGCAAAAGACGGGTTTTTTCCTGGCATCCCGTCTGTCCCCCGTTGTATGCTGGGAACACCTGGCTCCCAACACACAGCGGGAGCCAATCGGCGGGCGCAGCGCGACTCGCGCATGCGCCGTAGGGAACCGGGCAGTGAAGCCGCAGCGCTTCACTTCCTGGTTCCCTCACCGTGGATGGAGGGGGGAGCAGCAGGGTGACGAGCGATCGCTCGTCATCTGCTGCGGACGCCGCTGGACTCCAGGACAGGTAAGTGTCCTAATATTAAAAGTCAGCAGCTGCAGTATTTGTAGCTGCTGGCTTTTAATATATTTTTTTAGTGGCACATCCGCTTTAAGCCTCAGGTTCTCCCTCCTATTCAGTGTCCCCACAGCAATGGACCTGACCCGGCCACCCCCTCTCTCTCCTGATTGGCTAGCTGACTTTGATTGACAGCAAATGCAGCCAATGGCGTCTCTCATCACTGGACTGACAGGGACCTCAGATAAGTATTAGGGGGGCTGAGAGGGACTGCTGCACAGAGAAGGATGGCTCTTTAACCCTTTCATGAATAAGCTTATTTCTGACATTTGTTACTTGCAAGTTAAAATCTGTATTTTTTGCTAGAAAATTACTTAGAACCCCCAAAACATTATATATATATATATATATATATATATATATATATATATATATATATATATATATATATATATATATTTTTAGCAAAGAATCTAGAGAATAAAATTGCGATCGTTGCAATATTTTATGTCACACTGTATTTGAGCTGCAGTCTTTCAAATGTAATTTTTTTAGAAAAAAATACACTTTATGAATTAAAAACAAAACCTAAACAATATTTTTTTATATAATGTGAAAGATGATGTTAGGCCGAGTAAATACATACCCAACATGTTATACTTTGAAATTGCACACACTCATGGAATGGCGACAAATTACGGTACCATGTTAGAGTTACAGAGGAGGTCTAGTGCTAGAATTATTGCTCTCACTCTGACGATCATGTCGATACCTCACATGTGTGATTTGAACACCGTTTACATATGCGGGTGCAACGTCTGTGTGCGTTTTTCTTTGCTCGTGGGGACGGCGGCACTTTAAAAAAATTCAAATTAATTTTATTTATTATAATCTTTTTTTTGTTACTTCTTTTATTGCTGTCCCAAGGAATGTAAACATCCTTTGTGACAGTAATAAGTGGTGACAGGTACTCTTTATGGAGGGGTCAGGGGTCTTAAAGACCCCAAATCCCTTCTTTACACTTCCAAGTATTCAGATCGCCAAAAACGGCGATTCTGAATATTGTCACTCTTTTAAAAGGCGGTGCCATTGGCAGCCGAGTAAACCGGAAGTAGCGTTGTGACGTCGCTTCTGTGTTTACAGAGAGAAGACAGCCATAATGCCGCTTCCAGCTTTGTGCCAGTCTCTCTCTAGCCGGATCACAGATTGGGTCTCCCAGTGGGACGGGAGCCTGGTAAGAGCGGCGGAAGGCGGTGGGAGGGGGGACATCTCTTCCCTCTCCTCCAGTAAAACAGCTAGGTGGCCTTTAATGCAGGTGCAGGCATCATCCCGGTATAGCCCCTAAAAGCCGAGGCTGCATATCTGTGAATGTTCGGCGGGAAGGAGTTAATGCATAGAATGCATTAAAGAGGAACTGTAGTCTGCTCACATAATTTGTAATAAAAACATCATTGCCATTCTGAAGCATATACTGTGATTCTGTACTTGCCAAATATGCTGAAGAAATCAGCCTCCACTATGTCTGACTGCAGACATTTTAACTGTGGGCAGCTGAAGCTGCTGCCTGTTCACTTCCTGGATTTACACAGACACACTGAGGCGTACATCCAGCCCTGCAGCTTTCATTGGCCCTTTTATGACTTATCCCCCCTCCCTTCCTGGTAAACATTGAAGGTTAGTGTTGTAATATGCATCTTAAAACTATTTTCAATATAGTTACATATAGTTAGTCAGGTTGAAAGTCCATCCATTTTAACCAACAAAAAATGCAATCCCATATACACAATCCTTCACCCACAGTTGATCCAGATGAAAGCAAAAAACCCTAGCAAAGCATGATCCAATTTCTACAGCAGGGGGAAAATTCCTTCATGATCCCCTGAGAGGCAATCAGATTTTCCCTGGATTAACCTTATCTATAAATGTTAGTACCCAGTTATATTATGTACATTTAGGAAAGTATCCAGGCCTTATTTAAAGCACACTACTGAGCTGGCCAGAACCACCTCTGCAGGGAGTCTATTCCACATTTTCACAGCTCCTGTAAATAAGACTTTCCGTATTTAGAGATTAAATCTTTTTTCCTCTAGATGTAAAGAGTGCCCCCTTGTCCTCTGTTATGACCTTAAAGTGAATAACTCAACACCAAGTTCACTATATGGACCCCTTATATATTTGTACATGTTGACCATATCCCCCCTAATCTCTTCTTCTCAAGAGTGAATAAATTCAGTTCCTCTAATCTTTCTTCATTGCTGAGCTCCTCCCTGCCTCTTATCAGTTTGGTTGCCCTTCTCTGCACTTTCTCCAGTTCTCCGATATCCTTTTTGAGAACTGGGGCCCAAAACTGAACTGCATATTCCAGATGAGGTCTTACTAATGATTTGTACAGGGGCAAGATGATATCTCTCTCTGGAGTCCATACCTCTCCTAATACAAGAAATAATATTGCTTGCTTTGTAAACCGCAGTTTGGCATTGCATGCTATCATTAAGCTTATGATCTACCAAAACTCCCAGATCCTTCTCCACTATGTATTCCCCCAGTTGTACTCCCCCTAGTTTGTATGATGCATGCATATTCTTAGCCCCCAAGTGCATAACTTTACATTTATCAACATTAAAACTAATTTTCCACACAGTTGCCCAATTGAGGTCAGCTTGTAAGTTGGAGACATCCTGTAAGGACATTATTTCACTGCATAGTTTGGTTTCATCTGCAAACACTGAAATGGTACTTTTAACCTCCCTGGCGGTATGATTCTTTCAGAAAAAAGATGCTGAAAGCGGTACCATTTTTTGCAAGGGGATTTGGCGTTTTATACTCTAGGCCTGTAATTTTTAGGAATAACTCACTTAAATCTGACCAAACAAGAGACTAGTAGGCATCCCGGGTATGAGATTTTTTTAAAAACAAAATTATAAATTATAATATAATAAATAATTATAACAAATAATAATATAATTCTAATAAAAATTATTCAATAATGTAATTAACTCAAAATCACTGAAATTTGCTCAGTTGCAGAATTGTTGCTGTCATTATTTTTTTTTTTTTATGACAAATTTTCCCACAAATCGCTATCGCACAATTCTGCAAGTGATTATAATTTATTATCGCTGTTTTCTAGCTGATCTAAAACCATTTTTGACATAAAGGGACACTTTTGGTTGCTATGGACAATCTACAGTTTGCAGGGAGAAAGAACCGTTTTTATTATATAAAAGAACATGTAGGGCACTGGGCAGACCACTAGGGACAAGGGGGGGGTGTATTTTTTACATACAGTACTGTAATCTATAAGATTACAGTATACTGTATGTATAGTGTTTGTTTACGTTTTTGAATTTGGCGCCGTTCTCCGCTCCCGTGCGTCGTAACGTCGCAGGGAACGGAGATCGGCGGCACACAGGGACACTGTGTGAAGCGAGCGAGGTCCCGCTCGCTCACACAGCGCGGTGGCATCGCTGGATCCAGGGACAAGGTAAGTAACTTTGTCTGCTGCTGCAGCGAGGCAAGCCCGAGTCTGACTCGGGCTTACCGCTTTTGGTATGAAAATCTCACCCCGAGTCAGACTCGGGAATACCGCCAGGGGGGTTAATCCCAGACCCTATATCATTTATAAATATATTAAAAAGTAGGGGTCCCAACACTGAACCTTGGGGTACACCACTGATACTGATTCACAGTAAAAATCATTAACCACTACTCTCTGAATTTGGTCTTTTAGCCAGTTTTCTATCCATTTACAAAATGATATTTCCAGGGACTTCAATATACTTCCCATATACTTTCCAATAGATTTCAAAATAGGGTGAGCTATGGATGCAAAGCATTGCGCTCGGAGCCCACCCAGGTGTATTAGAATAGCAAATTCCCACGGAGAATCGGGCAAGCCGTCTGTGGTTGACATAAGTGCCCCGAACATGTACAAAACCATGTACAGTAGGTGTTTGTGATATTGTGTTTTTAGCATGACAGCATCGCGCTGATTCTCGGCGACATGGTGCCGAGATCTCGCCGACATCTCGCACTCACTGGAATAGTGACAGCACATTCCAACGTGCGCGTCATAGAAGCGACGGGAGATCCGACTTGGATTCCCGCCAATTCTACACGTGTGCGGCGTTTGTTATGAATCCTGAGGGGGAAGTCCCCGCCGGATTTTAAATAAAAATTTGGCATGGGTTCCCCCCTCAGGAGCATACCGGGCCCTTAGGGGGTCCCCCTACAATCCATACCAGACCCGTATCCAAAGCACGCTACCCGGCCAGGAAAGGAGTAGGGACGAGCGAGTGCCCCCCCCTCCTGAGCCGTACCAGGCTGCATGCCCTCAACATGGGGGGGTTGGGTGCTCTGGGGCACGGGGGCGCACTGCGGGGCCCCTCCACCCCAGAGCACCCTGTCCCCATGTTGATGAGGACAGGGCCCCTTCCCGACAACCCTGGCCGTTGGTTGTCGGGGTATGCGGGCGGGAGGCTTATCGGAATCTGGGAGCCCCCTTTAATAAGGGGGCCCCCAGATACCGGCCCCCCACCCTAAGTGAATGGATATGGGGTACATCGTACCCCTACCCATTCAACTGGAGGAAAAGTGGTAAAAACACAAATAAAAAACACAGGGTATTAAAATATTTTATTAGTCTGCTCCGGAGGCTCCCCCTGTCTTCTTTAGCTCTTTTACCAGGGGGAGCTTCTTCTTCCGATTTCCGGGGGTCTTCTCCTGCTCTCCGGGGTCTTCACCGCTCTTCTGTGACGTCTTCTCCGCTCCGGGGGGTCTTCTTCTATGTTCGCCGCTCTCCGCTCTTGACTTGGCGCACCCCGGTTCTTCCTCCCGCTGTCCGGTGCCTTCTCCTTCTTCCGCTGGTCTGTGACGTCTTCTCCTCTTCTTCCGCTGTTCTGTGATGACTTCTACTTCTCCCTTCAGGCCGCTGTGCTGTGACGTCTTCTCTTCTTCTCTTCTCCCGATGTTGACACGCCGGCTCTTCTCGCTGAAATGGCAGGTGCGCTGCTTTCATCGGACCTATATAGGCCTCACAGTCCCATCATGCTCTGTACCTACCCATGTGATACCTACCCACGTGGGTAGGTATCACATGGGTAGGTACAGAGCATGATGGGACTGTGAGGCCTATATAGGTCCGATGAAAGCAGCGCACCTGCCATTTCAGCGAGAAGAGCCGGCGTGTCAACATCTGGAGAAGTGAAGAAGATGACGTCACAGCCCGGAAGAAGAAGAATACGTCACAGCACGGAAGAAGAAGATAGACGTTCAGCGCTGAAGGAGAACGCACCGGACAGCTGGAGGAAGAACCAGGGTGCGCCGAGTCAACAGCGGAGAGCGGCGAACATAGAAGGAGACCCCCGGAGAGTTGAGAAGACCCCCCGGATAGCGGAGAAGACCCGTCGGGATAGCGGAAGAAGAAGCCCCCCGCCGAAGACGCCGGAGGAAACCCGCCGGGGGTGGGGGCTTTTTTAAAAGCGACCCCCCCGGCGGTGGAAGAGAACCTGACGGCGGCCCCCACCCACCCGAAGACGTCAAAGAAGAAGCTCCCCCTGGTAGAAGAGCTAATAAAGAAGACAGGGGGAGCCTCCGGAGCAGAAAAATAAATTATTTTAAAAACCCTTGTGTGGTGTGTTTATTAACTTTGACATTTTTCCTACAGATGAATGGTTAGGGGTACGATGTACCCCATATCCATTCACTTATGGTGGGGGGCCGGTATCTGGGGGCCCCCTTATTAAAGGGGGCTCCCAGATTCCGATAAGCCTCCCTCCCGCATACCCCGACAACCAACGGCCAGGGTTGTCGGGAAGGGGCCCTGTCCTCATCAACATGGGGACAGGGTGCTCTGAGGTGGGGGGGCCGCAGTGCGCCCCCCTGCCCCAGAGCACCCAACCCCCCCATGTTGAGGGCATGCAGCCTGGTACGGCTCAGGAGGGGGGGCGCTCGCTCGTCCCCACTCCTTTCCTGGCCGGCCGGGTAGCGTGCTTTGGATACGGGTCTGGTATGGATTGTAGGGGGACCCCCTACGCCGTTTTTTCGGCGTAGGGGGGCTCTCCTTACAACCCATAACAGACCTAAGGGCCCGGTATGCTCCTGAGGGGGGAACCCATGCCGGATTTTTATTTAAAATCCGGCGGGGACTTCCCCCTCAGGATTCATAACAAACGCCGCACACGTGTAGAATTGGTGGGAATCCAAGTCGGATCTCCCGTCGCTTCTATGACGGCTTTGTCTCTATCGCGGCAAGCCAGCTCGGCGCTGGCTCCCGCGATGGGGCTCGTAGGTGCTCAATCTCGCCGAGAAAGAGAGCGAGATTGACACAATATCGCGTGCACCTACTGTACAGGTACGTGATTTTGCGCAGCCAGGCCACACTGCCGCAGTATATGTATGGTGGGCGGTGAAATTTCGGTTAAAATATTTTTCCAACAAGAACTCATCTATGTGGTCTTTTATTAAACTCTCCAATATCTTCCAGACTATATAAGTTAAACTAACAGGTCTATATTTACTTGGTAAAGACTTTGATCCCTTTTTAAACATTGGCACCACGTTGGCTCTACGCTTTATCCACCTTTATTCAATATAATTTAATTGTAACTTTTTTCTAAAAGTAAGATTGATGTTTGTGCCACCACCATTAGTGGTATTGGAAACCGGGATTGAAGCCTTTCGGCTTTACAGCCGGTTCCCTACTGCGCATGCGTGAAGCAGGCTGCACTTTCAAACTGGCCCGGCGGTGGAGAAAAGAGGAGGGGGTCCAAACTTCCTGTGGCGAGGTTCGCGGTGTGGTCTCCCAGAAGTGGATATGGGTACCTGTCAAAAACAGGTACCAACTCCCCACCGAAAGGTGGCAAATGTGGCACTGGAGGGGGGAGGAAGCAAACAATATTCTATAGGTATAATGAACGATAATGATGAGAGGGAGCAACCTTGCCTAGTATCTGTCCATATGTGAATTATGTCCAATTTGTTACCATAAGCGATGATAATAGTGGAAGGATTCGAATACAAGGTGCCGTAAAGAATGAGAAACTTAGGGCCAAAATCCTATTTCTGCAAAATATGAAAGAGCAAAGGCCAAAACAGTGTATCAAAGGCCTTATGTAGGTCTAGTAACAGTAATATTCCCTGCCCTGTCCCCCACTCGTCTCATTTAGAATGTAGTCGCAAGATGAAGTTGATTGCTTTTTGAATCTGATCTGCCGCTTGGCATCCTGGAACGAATCCAGCCTTATCTACATGAATATAATTCTCTGAGGCCCCATACACACGATAGAATCCATCCGCAGATAAATCCCAGCAAATGGGTTTCTGCGGATAGATTCTATGGTGTGTACACGCCAGCGGATCTCTTTCCGCGGAGAAATCTCCTCTGGGATGGATTCCAGCAGATCGAATATTTGTTGTGCTGCACAACGAATCCATCTGCTGGAATCCATTCCAACGGATGGATCCGCTCGTCTGTACAGACTTACCGGATCCATCCGTCCAAAGGGATTCCCCGCACGCGTCGTAATGATTTGACGCATGCGTGGAATTCCTTATATGACAGCGTCGCGCCCGTCGCCGCGTCATAATCGCGGCGACGGCGCGACACGTCATCGCCAGAGGATTTCCGCGCGGATTTCAATGGGATAGTGTGTACACTCCATCCCATCGAAATCAGCGGATATCTTTGAGAGGATTTATCCGTGGAAACGGTCCGCTGGACCGTATTCGCGGATAAATTCTCCCGTGTGTATGGGGCCTAAGAATTTGTTAAGCCTGTTAGCATATATTTTCATCAGTAGTTTCAAGTTGTTATTAATTAGTGATATTGGGCAGTAATTTGTTACTTCACTAGGATCCTTGTTCAGTTTTGATATCACACAGATGTGGGCTCTGTTGCAATCTGAGTCAATAGGCACTCGTCAAGCGCTGAAAAATTTTAAAAGGTTGGGGGCTAGGTGGGAAGCAAATTTTTTATAATATTAGGCTGAAAAGTCCTCAGTGCCCAGCGGCATAGTTGT
Source organism: Rana temporaria (assembly GCF_905171775.1). Taxonomy (NCBI): domain Eukaryota; kingdom Metazoa; phylum Chordata; class Amphibia; order Anura; family Ranidae; genus Rana; species Rana temporaria. The sequence continues at coordinate 168,439,644 of NC_053494.1, read as the reverse complement.
GTTGGCTTGTTTAATTGCTGCTAGAACTTCTTCCATATTTATTTCATTATTCAGAAGTTCCTTGTGGGCAGCTGAGAAAGAAGGAGAGATAGATTTGGATCATATATTTTGGCCAGCACAGTGCATCAGCGTCCTTATAGAAATGGGAAAAGTCATGGAAGTCACACAGCTATGCAAAACCCTGTAAGAATGTGTATGACAGTCCAGCCGGGGTCCATCCAGGACACACCGCCAACGTCTTTTACTTCGCAAACGAAGCTTAGACATGGGGGTGTTGGGGATTGAGTTTACATGCTAACATGTAAACTGTTAGCAATCGAATGGTCGGATTGTGTATAGAATGCAGTGGAGGCTCTTTTATCCTTTTAATTGTCAAACGTAAGTTAAGTTTTAATCTGTTGGAGTCTTATCTTGATGGATAAGAGTTTTAGAAGAATTTTTCAATCAGGCTGAAATTTAAATTAGATATTCCTTAACTGTGGTCTTATGGGCTGCCTTTTTGGTTATGGGGGAAGTGTGTTCTTGAAATAATAAAAAAATCTAACATATAATACTGTACTTGACAAAGGATTCCCTGAGCACTATGGGTTATAACATCACAGCAGAGGCTGCTTGCTTTTCAGCTCCCTTTGCCTGATTAAAACCTGGTAAAGTGCTGTCTGACAAGGGATGAGTCACTACATTAACCCTCCTAGCGGTATTCCCGAGTCTGACTCGGGGTGAGATTTTCATACCAAAAGCGGTATCCCTGAGTCAGACTCGGGCTCGCCTCGTTGCAGCAGCAGACAAAGTTACTTACCTTGTCCCTGGATCCAGCGATGCCACCGCACTGTGTGAGCGAGCGGGACCTCGCTCGATTCACACAGTGTCCTCCTGTGCTGCCGATCTCCGTTCCCTGCGACGTTACGACGCACGGGAGCGGAGAACGGCGCCAAATTCAAAAACGTAAACAAACACATTACATACAGTATACTGTAATCTTATAGATTACAGTACTGTATGTAAAAAATACACACACCCCTTGTCCCTAGTGGTCTGCCCAGTGCCCTACATGTACTTTTATATAATAAAAACTGTTCTTTCTGCCTGCAAACTGTAGATTGTCCATAGCAACCAAAAGTGTCCCTTTATGTCAAAAATGGTTTTAGAGCAGCTAGAAAACAGCGATAATAAATTATAATCACTTGCAGAATTGTGCGATAGCGATTTGTGGGGAAATTCGTCATAAAAAAATAAAAGTAATGACAGCGACAATTCTGCAACTGAGCAAATTTCAGTGATTTTGAGTTGATTACATTATTGAATAATTTTTATTATAATTATATTATTACTTGTTATAATTATTTATAATTATTTATTATATTATAATTTATAATTTTGTTTTTTTTAAAATGTCATACCCGGGATGCCTACTAGTCTCTTGTTTGGACAGATTTAAGTGAGTTATTCCTAAAAATTACAGACCTACAGTATAAAACGCCAAATTTCTTTGCAAATAATGGTACCGCTTTCAGCACCTTTTTTCTGAAATAATCATACTGCCAGGGAGGTTAAAGCCTGATTTTGAGTCCTGAAAACATTAGGCTTCCTTCAGCATTGTATCAGTTAAGATACAATGTAAAACATGATAATGCTACAGCTCATACAGTTGTGTGAAAAAGTATTTGTACCTTTCTGATTTTTAATTTTGTGGCATATGTTTCACACTTAAATTACTCAGATCATCAAACTAATTTTATTATTACATAAAGATAACCCGAGTAAATACAAAATGCAGTTTTTAAATGATGGTTTAATTTATTAAGGCACAAAAAGCTGTCCAAGCCTGCCTGGCTTAATGTGAAAAAGTAATTGCCCCCCCTAAACCTAATAACTGGTTGTGCCACCCTTGGCTGCAACAACTGCAATCAAGCATTTGCGATAACTGGCACATTGCTGTAGAGCAATTTTGACTCACTCTTTTTTGCAGAATTGTTTTAATTCAGCCACATTGGAAGGTTTTCCAGCCTGAACGGCCTGTGTAAGGTCATGATACAGCATCTCAATTGGAGATATCCGGGCTTTGACTAAGCCACTCCAAAAACAAAATTTTGCTTTGTTTGAACCATTTTGAGGTGGACTTGTTCTTTGGTAAATGTGAGATGAGCCTTTGTGTTCTTTTTGGTCAGCAGTGGCTTTGACCTTGGAACTCTCCAATGGATGCCATTTTTGCACAGTCTTTCTTATTGTTGAATCATGAACACTGATCTTACCTGAGGCTCTGGGTTCTTATATGACCTCCTGGATGAGTCGTCGTCATGCTCTTGGAGTAATTTTTGTAGGCCGGCCACTCCTGGGAAGGTTCACCACTGTTCCAAGTTATCTCCATTTGTGGATAATGGCTCTTCCCGTGGATTCACTGGAGTTCCAAAGCCTTAGAAATGGCTTTGAAACCCTTCCTAGACTGATACATGTACATTACTTTGTTTCTAATCTAATCTGAATTTTTGGTTGTTGCATGATGTGTGGTGATCTGTTAGCATGCTTTAATTTGTCGGATTATTTCTATTTATGTGATTTTCTTGTCATCCTGTAGAGAACATCTAAAAATGGTAATTATGACCAAGCAGTACCCTAAAATGTACCTTATGACTTGAATTCCTTTTGAAAATTAGTAGTACATTTTCTGGTATTCGGAAATGCCTAGACTCTTATGTGCCTACAGCTGTATATACGCAATATGAGATCTAACCAGGCACTGCTGCCTCTGACGGATATCCTCAGTAAATTTGGAGCAAGGTTTGTGAAGTCACTACTGTGCTACTCACTGTTCTTCTTGCTATAGTCTCAGACACAAGAAACCAAAGCCCTGTCTCTACCAACATGGCCACTTTCACAAAGGTGTGTAGTAATATAAAAGGTTAAGCTTCAGGGAAAGCATAGACAATACTGGTGACCAGGCATGTGTCTTCTACTTGCCTTTTTTAGGCAGAGTTTTCAGAATTCATTGCTTAGAGTTCAGCTTTAAAAGTTCCTCCACCCCAAACTCACTCATCCATGTCTTTATGAACCTTGCTTTGTGCACTGGTGCGCAGTTATGTTGGTACAGGAAGGGGCCATCCTCAAACTGTTCCCACAAAGTTGTGAGCATGAAATTGTACAAAATGTATTGGTATGCTGATGCCTTAGGAGTTCCCTTTACTGGAACTAAGGGGTCAAGCCCAACCCTTGCAAAAAAAAAACCCACACCATAATCGTACCTCCACCAAATGATGGGCCCAATACTTTTGGCAATATAGTGTGGATGAGAAAGTTTGGGGTGGAAAGAACTTGACTGAACTTAACTGGCCTGACCTCAACCCTCAGCACTGTTGGGATGTATAAGGCTCCATTCACACCTAGGCAGACAAATTTGCTGCGTTTTGTCACCGCAAATTGCGGTACAAATAGCAGCGTTTTGTACCGCGATTTGCGGCGACAAAAAGCCGGTATTGTCCGCCTAGATGTGCCCCAGAGTGACCCCCTCTATGGAGATGCTTCCCATCTCCTAGCCGAACGCCGAAAGCCGCCCAAAAAAAAGGTCCGGGACCTTTTTTCAGGCAGCAGGCGTCCGGCGTTCGGCGTGGAGATGTGAACCATCTCCATAGAGGGACATGTGTTCTCATCCCTCTGGCGGCAGCGGCGTAGCACTACAGGCGTTAAAACGCCTAGATGTGAATGGGGGCTTAGAGTGGAGAAATAAGACCACACTGACGACCTCTATAGTTGCTTGTACTGTGAAGTAATTTACAGTATACCCAAAGATCACAAAAGAAACTCTAAGTTTGTATCATGAGTTGTAAATAAAGTAATTTTTAACAGGGCGTTCCCTGATACCAGAAAGTTATTTCAAAGGTTCCTGTGTGTTGAAATAGTTGAGAAAGACTGCTTTAATGCACAACAACATACAAGCACTTGTCATTTGTTTACATTGAAAGGCTACAGAGATTCTACTCTGTATAGAACGTAAATGGAAAAGAAGATGAGATTTCAGTGCCTGTTGTGAATTTTAAAGATGATTTTCTCCATAAGGCCTTTTGCTACAGAAGTAAATGATGGCTTGTATTAAAGTTCTTTTATTCACAATATGTAAATATTTTAACATGCAATCTGTGCACAGGTTCCCTTTTAGTAAAACGTGTGGTTGTTGTTTCCAAGGGCAACACAATTATTATTTATTGTGCCAATTGTCATTCAGAGAACCTCTCTGTGCAGCTGAACAATCATAAGGGCCTGAGCTTCCATGGAAATTAGAGAAGACTGTCAACTCTGTGTTCAGCCTTGGCTTTGTAGCCTAGTGACAGCACATGGTTGTGTATACACGAGAACAACTCATTAAATGTAATCTATAACCCCTTTCATTGTAAGACACTTTTTCTTCTTATAAAGGTTGGGCGGACTGGGAGGAACAAACATGGGTCTTTAGGAAGTCTGTCAATCACAGTTAGTCAAATGAGGCAAGATGAAAGCTGTTTGGAGAAACCCAGAGGCTGGAGGCGTGATTGTTGGGGTAACAGGAAGGAAACAGTCGCTTAAGGTGAACAAGGACTTATTGCCTGGGGGAGCACAATAGATAATAATCGTAGGAACTCAATAGGGATTTAATAGAGCTCATTTGCCTGTCAGTCTTACTTTGTGTCAATGAGCATTTGACAGAAGCCTTTTAGTAGTAACAGTATTTCTGTTTAGTAATTCTGCCGCCTTTTTATTTTTTTTACATAAAATAACTTTTAAACATTTTGAATAATAATAATATATACAATTTAAGTTCTCATATTGGCTGATATGACATTAAACTCTCATGTATGTTCTTTAAAGAGCCTTATCCATGGTCCCACAATAATAGCACAGTGGAATGCAAGAGAAATATAATTTTGGCATTGATGCTATAAAAGAAACACTGGCTGCACTGTATATAGTTAATTTAAAGGATATGTACACTTTACATTAACCACTTCAATACCGGACACTTTCCCCCCTTCCTGCCCAAGCCAATTTTCAGCTTTCAGCGCTGTCGCTGTTTAAATTACAATCACGCGGTCATGCTACACTGTACCCAAACAAAATTTATATAATTTTGTTATCACAAATAGAGATTTCTTTTGGTGGTATTTGATCACTTTTGGGGCTTTTATTTTTTGCCAAACAAATAAAATAAGACCGAGATTTTGAAAAAAAATATTTTTTTCTTTGTTTCTGTTATAAAATTGTGTAAATAAGTATGTTTTCTCCTTCACTGATGGTCAATGATAAGGTGCCGCTGATGAGAACGGATGAGGTGGCACTGATGGGCACTGATATGCGACACTGATGGGCACTGATAGGCGGCACTGATAGCCACTGATAGATTGACACTAATATGCAGCACTGATGGGCACTCATAGGTGGCACAGATGGGCACTGATATGCAGCACTGATGGGCACTGAAAGGCTGCACTGATGGGTACATATGGGTGGCATTGATGGGCACTGATAGGCGGCACTGATGGGCATTGAAAGGTGGGCACTGATAAGTGGCACTGATGGACACTGATGAGCGGCACTGATTTACACTGGTAGCTGGCACTGATGGGCATCGCTGCTATTGAGGCACTGGCAGGTATTGCTGGTGGGCACTAATTGGCATTATGTGTGGGCAAACATTGGCATCGTGTGGGCACATATTGCCACTCATGGCCACCAGAGATGCCATACCTGGTGGTCATCAGTGGTGGCCATCCCTAGTGGTCCTGGGTGGGCATCCGTGTGGGGGGGGGGGGCTGCACAGTTTCTGTCAACTGCACTTTGCAAAGTGCACATCCTACAGTTGCAAGAAAAAGCATGTGAACCCTTTTGGAATTATATGAATTTCTGCACAAATTGGTCATAAAATGTGATCTGATCTTCATCTAAGTCACAACAATAGACAATCACAGTCTGCTTAAACTAATAACACACACAGAATTAAATATTACCATGTTCTTATTGAACACACCATGTAAGCATTCACAGTGCAGGTAGAAAAAGTATGTGAACCCTTGGATTTAATAACTGGTTGAACATCCATTGGCAGCAATAACCAAACGTTTCCTGTAGTTGCAGATCAGACGTGCACAATGGTCAGGAGTAATTCTTGACCATTCCTCTTTACAGAACTGTTTCAGTTCAGCAATATTCTTGAGATGTCTGGTGTGAATCGCTTTCATGAGGTCATGCCACAGCATCTCAATCGGGTTGAGGTCAGGACTCTGACTGGGCCACTCCAGAAGGCGTATGTTCTTCTGTTTAAGCCATTCTGTTGTTGATTCACTTCTATGCTTTGGGTCGTTGTCCTGTTGCAACACCCATCTTCTATTGAGTTTCAGCTGGTGGACAGATGGCCTTAAGTTCTCCTGCAAAATGTCTTGATAAACTTGGGAATTCATTTTTCCTTCGATGATAGCAATCTGTCCAGGCCCTGACGCAGCAAAGCAGTCCCAAACCATGATGCTCCCACCACCATACTTCACAGTTGGGATGAGGTTTTGTCTTACCATGGACTGATGAACAGCAAGACTTTTGGAGATACTTTTATAACCCTTTCCAGCTTTAAGCAAGTCAACAATTCTTAATCATAGGTCGTCTGAGAGCTCTTTTGTGCGAGGCATCATTCACATCAGGCAATGCTTCTTGTGAAAAGCAAACCCAGAACTGGTGTGTGTTTTTTATAGGGCAGGGCAGCTGTAACCAACACCTCCAATCTCATTTCATTGATTGGACTCCAGTTGGCTGACACCTCATTCCAATTAGCTCTTGGAGATGTCATTAGTCTAGGGGTTCACATACTTTTCCCACCTGCACTGTGAATGTTTACATGGTGTGTTCAATAAAAACATGGTAACATTTAATTATTTGTGTGTTATTAGTTTAAGCATACTGTGATTGTCTATTGTTGTGACTTAGATGAAGATCAGATCACATTTTATGACCAATTTGTACAGAAATCCATATAATTCCAAAAGGGTTCACATACTTTTTCTTGCAACTGTATTTGCCTTTATTAAATCAATCCCTTAGTCCAGGGGTGTCTAACTCAATTTAATCTCAGGCTGCATCAGCTTTATGGTTCCCCTCAAAGGGCTGGTTATATCACCCCCTTTACACCAGACGTCAAGAGCCCCCCTCCACCATCAGAAGTCAAAAGTTCCCCACCTTCCATTACATCACAGTGCACCCCCTTACCTTGTGCTGCTGCTGGGAAGAAGCTGGCACGGAGCTGGGAATCAGAAAGTGTAGTGTCTTGAGGAGGACCAGAGGAGGGCTGGTGTCAGCTGCCAGAGTCTGCTGAATGCTGAGACCAGGGATGGGGTGCTGTAATGTTGTATTGTCTTATCTTTCAGGGACAAGAAGTGAGATAACATTTCCTCAACTGTGTCACAGAGGGCAATACAAATAAAAAAAAAAAAAACGTATTCTAACGTCTATCGAAAACTGAAAACAAGTCGTGTTGGGGTTGTGCTTTAGCCCAGGTTCACACTGGGCTGCAGGAATGAAACCGTGCAAATTCAGCTGAACTCGCAAGATTTCACTACCGCTTGTCAGTCCCGAATTTGGCCGCGATTTAAGAGACATCTGTGCACCCTATGCATTAAGGTGAAAAAACATCCGACGATTACCACCCCCCCCCCCCAGTTTATTTACCTGAGCCCTCGAAAGTTTTGTGTCGAGAACACGCTTGATCTCGTGCCGGTCTTCTCGGCTCTTCATTGGATTGATATCAGCACAGCCATTGGCTCGCGCTGCTGTCAATCAACTCCAATGACGCAAGGGTCGGGGGCGGGGCCGAGTCCTGTAGTCGGCGGCTATGGACGCTGGATACAGGACTCTCGAAAGCACCCGCAAGGTAACCCCCTTGGAAGAGCGCTTCCCAGGGGGTTACCGGAATCGGAGAGGAGCCGAGACAGCCCCTGAGGGACCCCAGAAGACGTGGCTCGGGGCCACTCTGTGCAAAACGAGCTGCACATTGGAGGTAAGTATAACATGTTTGTTATTTAAAAAAAAAAATTGAAGCTCTACAACCCCTTTAATGAGTAAATATGTTAGATTAGGTGCTTTTAAGCAGCCTTGTAAGATTTAAAAGTTATTCCTTTTGCGTTTTTGTATGTGTGCGCTGTTCTTTGTGGTTCTATTTTTATATATACGGTAGGTCTTTATAGAAGCACCAACTTATATTTATAACCTGATATTCAGGTTTAGGGTGTGACTCCCAACTCTTTGTTTGTCTATATATATATATATATATATATATGTATATATATATGATGTTGTCTAGATTAATAATAAATTATACGGGTGTAATATGTAATGCTGAAATTAGATGTTTATGTTTTCTGTTGAATTTGAAAAGCTAGGACAAATCCTGCAAGGTGTGGGACACTTGACTTCGAGGGACCGGACCACCTGTGATATTTGTGGATGTATGAGCACCTCTTGATTACTTCCATTATACTCTTTCTTGCTCTGAGCAAATGCTTTGTTTCTATCTTATTAGCACCATGTGTTTTGCTAGAGATTGTCACATGTTCATAACACTTCAAAGGGCTCCATTTGCAGTGTTGTCTCGGTCATCCCTGTTTGGTTGACTGCCCACTGGGCAGAGTTTTATTGATACAGAACTACAATTACCTTGCTTACTGGCCATATGCCTTCAAAACGAATCATAAAATGGGTACAGTGCATCTCACGTTACACAGACAGATTGAGCCAGGCTCAGAGGCTGGAGAGAATGTTTGCGTTAGCTTTGTGAATCTTAATAAGCTTCCAGGAGTATTATACTCTTTAAACCTGCTGACCATATGTGGCTTCTCACATTTGCCTTTTTTTGTTTCTGACCACACATGTGGATTGTCTGACATAGCAGATTGTAGATTTAAAGCCACATAGTGTGTTCCTTGCCTGCTTTATTTATGGAACATATAAGGAGTTATTTACTAAGACTGGAGCATGCAAAATCTGTTGCTGCTCTGCCTAGAAACCAATCAGCTTCCAGGTTTTATTGCCTAAGCTTAAATCGGTTGTAAACCGCATATATAATTTTTTTTTTTTTTACCTGCAAGGCAAAATGCATAATCAGCTAGTATGCACCGCATAATAGCTGATTATGAAATACTTACCTCAAAACGAGGTGAACAACACTTACCTGGTTCACGCCGAGCGAGATGTCATCTTGCTCCGGCGTGTCTTCCGGGTATCGCCGCTCCAGCGCTGTGATTGGCTGGAGCGGCGCCGCTCCAGCGCTGTGATTGGCTGGAGCGGCGATGACGTCACTCCCGCGCATGCGCGCGGGAGATTTAAAATCGGCAAGGTCCGGCGGCTGCCGGGTCTTCCGCCGTGGATCCCCCTGCGCATGCGCCGCCCGCATTGCGAGGGGAATATCTCCTAAACCGTACAGGTTTAGGAGATATTCTTTTTACCTACAGGTAAGCCTTGTTATAGGCTTACCTGTAGGTAAAAGTGCAAATTTAAGGTTTACAACCGCTTTAAAGTGGTTGTAAACCCTATACAAAAACCTGTTCCTACAGGTAAGCCTATAATAAGGCTTAACTGTAGGTACTGGAAATATCTCCTAAACCTGTACGGTTTAGGAGATATTTGCCATATACGCCGGTGCCGACATCATCGGTGCATGAACATTGAAGAAAGGGCGCGATCATGCTGTTTCTATAGTACCTGTGCCATGACCATTGGCTCCCGCACCAGTAGCAGAGCCAGAGTCCACGGGCCCGAAAAAAAAGAGAGTTTGAAGATGGACGCGATTACACAGCGGGGACATCGCGGGCATCTTCTGCAGGTAAGTGGCACATAATGGGATAATATGCGATGTATACTATCCCGTTATGCTTTTACTTTGCAGGGAACAAAGAGAAAGTGAAACCCATCTGGGTTTACTTCCTCTTTAATTGAACAAGCTGAAATTAGAAGCTGATTGGCTACCATGCACAGCTGTACCAGATTCTGAGTGCACCAGTTTTACTAAATCTCCCCCATAGTCATCTCAATGTTTTTTTTGTTTTTTGTTTTTTTAAGATAAACAGGTAAAGCAAATCAGTTAATGAAATGAAATAAATACATGTAATTAAATAAATTAAATTATATAACTTTTTATTTAAATTAGCTGTGCTAATACAGGAAGATGAACAACAAGATACCCAACCAAACAAAATAATTAAATAAACAGTTTATTACTTCCAAATAAGCAATATAGTTAATAAGAGGCAAAGCAGTGCAGTAATTCAAACTCACCAAATAACTGAACCAAAAAAATATATTTTCGATTGGTTGCTATAGGTTCTTTCCTTCATGTCATCATTTCTAGACATGTGCATTTGTTTTTCGTCCGAATTTGGGGGATTTTCACGTTCGTTTTAACAAACGATAACAAGCGCACAGAATCCGAAATCCGAAAGATCCGACATAAAAAATGCTTTATTTTCGTTTCGTTGCGACAACAGTTCGATATAGAGTATAAATTGATTACAGATGCCCTTGGTGGTAATCAACACCATAAATAGCAATTGTGCCACGTCCTGATAATGAGTAAGTTGAAAAAAAATATGGAAAAAATTTACTTTGTAGGCACGTATATAAAATGTAACAATAATTTTTAATATTTCACAATTGTGATATGTTGATAGACAACTGTATCTAAAAATAGAATACAAAAAATAGAAAATATACAGTACAATAAACTGGTCACGTGGTAGATCCCAAGGAGACAAATTCAATGATAATATAATCAACTTGCTGCGATGGTGTCTATAATATAGATGCCCACGCAAAGTAGAAAAATCTCCTTAGTGTATAGTCCACGGGATCCAGTTCGATATAGATAGAAGATTCGACATGGGGGTGACAATAGCGATCTGTGTCTATCGAATCTGCGGTTGAATGTGCCTAACCTTACTCTATTAGGCCCCTTTCACACTAGGGCAGGACGTGCGGTGGCGGTATATTGCCGCTAAAAATAGCCGCGGAATTGCCGCAGAATTCGGCTGCTAGCGGTGCGGTATTAACCTCCGCTAAGGGCCGAAAAAGCGTTAATACCACCCACAATGCGCCTCTGCAGAGGCGCATTGTCGGCGATATTACCGCAGTGTCCCATTGTTTTCAATGGGAAGGAGCGGTAAAGGAGCGGTAAAGGAGCGGTATACACACCGCTCCTCTCACTACTCCAAAGATGCTGCTTGCAGATTTTTTCTCTCCCACCAGCGCATCGCCTCAGTGTGAAAGCCCTCTGACTTTCACATTGAGAATGCTGGGGCTGGAATGCTGAGGCGGTATTTAGGCGCTATTTTTAGCGCTAAACCACCTGAAAAACTCCTCAGAGTGAAAGAGGCCTAAGTCCAAGATTATTCGACATAGAGAGAAAAGATTCGACATTATAGAGACATGAAGATTCGACGAAGGAGCTAAAAACATACGATCGCCACGAGCGGACATTTATGGTCAAGTGCTCCGCCCATAAGCTATAGAAAAATCCTAATGTTGGTTGACTAGTAACAATAATTAATAAATATAATTATTACTAGTCATACAACATTAGAATTCTACTATAGCTTGTGGGAGGAGCACTTGACTGGAAATGTACGATTGCGGCGTCGTACAGTTTAGCTGCTTCTTTGAATCTTCTTCGAACATTTGACAGACACCATAAGCCTTCAATTGATAGATTTGACCTTAATTAATTTGGATTTTCGCGCAAATGCATTTTTTAACGAAACAAAATAAATAAAAACGAATTTCAGGAGTAACTAAATAAATAAATTTTTCGGACTAAACCAAAATCTTGAAACAAAATATTTCAGTGTGCACATGTCTAATCATTATAGTTCAGAACAAAATTAGGTTCTTTTTGCTCATAAACATCCTGGGCCAAATTCACGTACCTGAGCGTATATTTAGTCGGGCGTAGCGCATCTCATATGCGCTACACCGACGTAACTTAGTGAGGCAAGTAGTGTATTCACAAAGCACTCGCTCCCTAAGTTACGTCGGCGTAGCGAAAATGGGCCGGCGTAAGCCCGCCCAATTCAAAGTAGGCTGGTAGGGGGCGTGTTGAATTGAAATGAATCGTGACCCCATGTAAATGAAGCGCCGATCGTACGGCATGCTCAGTATCACGTCAAATTTACTCCCTAAGATACGCCGGCTCAATGCCTGTGACGTGAATGTAACCTACGCACAGCCCCATTCACGTACGACTTACGTAAACGACGTAAAAATATACGCTTGTTCCGACGTCCATACTTTGCATTACCTGCGCCTCATATAGCAGGGGTAACTTTACGGCGGACGTAAGCCTTACGTAAACGGCGTAGCGGGCGCAAGTACATTCGTGAATCGGCATATCTAGGTCATTTGCATATTCAACGCGTAAATCTACAGAAGCGCCCCTTGCGGCCAGCGTAAATATGCACCCAACATACGACGGGGTACGGCAACTTACGTCGGTCGGCTGAAGCCATATTTCAGGCGTATCTAGGTTCCTGAACACAGGGCATAGATACGACGGCGCATCTTTTAACTTACGCGGCGTATCAATAGATACGCCAGCGTAAAAGCTTTCTGAATCTGGCCCCCTGTCTCAGTGAAAGCCAATTTATTTGAACTGCTAAATGTTGGTTGTAGATATCACCATGCACTGTCCTAGAATGACACAAAATTGAATAAAATGTCAGATTCCAACTCAAACATGAATAATATTGCAAACATAGAAATAGCTGTGCAAAACAATCAAAAATATCTGTTGAAAATATTTTAGCCATTCATCGGTACTATAGACCTGACTGGTCATGAAAGGGTTAAGTGCTTAGGTCTTAAGAAGGTTTACCGCACACAGACACTCTCACACTAAATGTGTTGCCCACTTTACATATATCTGCCCTTAGGCCTCAGCATCTGTAACTCCGCTTCTCCTAACCTATAAATTCGCTGCATCAAATGCAAAGGGTGAGTTTCGGGTTACAAGGAGAAAATCTCTGCAAATTGAAGAGGGCAAAGTTTGATCTCTTCCATATTGAGACCTGTGAACAATACAGTCTTTCTAACACTGTGAAACATCAAAGCTCAGATTGAGGCCTAATCTAAGTACATGGCACTACTTGGGAAATCTCTGAGGATATTCACAGATGTCCCAGCCAAAGCTTGACATGTGTTCACATAGCCACAGCCCGAAGCTGTATTTTTCTCCTTAAAGAAAATACATCCATTTAATTAATCTTAAAAAACAATATTTACGGCAAAGAATTAGCAAGAAATTAGGAAAACTTCCCATTAATTATTGCTATTCAGCAGAGATTTCCCCGCTTATAGACAGGGCCGCCATCAGGGGGGTACAGGCAGTACACCTGTAAGGGGCCCGGATGACAACCCCCCTTTTTTTAAAAAAATCTATATATATTTTTTATTTCTTTTTTTTCTTTTTATTAAAGGGCCCAGAGGGCCCCGGATGGCTACCCCCCCCCCTTTTTTTATATATGTTTTTCTTTATTACTTATTTTTTTGTAAAGGGCCCCCTGCTTCTCAATTTCAGGTGGCGCCAGCACCCCCCCCCCCCGGTTCTCTGCTCCAGGGGACCCATGCCTGAAGCTGTGCAAGGAACCCCATAATTCCTGATGGCGGCCCTGCTTATAGATACCCTTGTAATGGTCCTCATTGCAAAGGACTGGGTTTCTGAGGATGGGCAGTTTTATATCAAAAAATGACAGTTAGTTACAATCTTCTGTTATCTTGGTTGAAACCGAGCCGATCTGAAGGGATGAGCAAAAGTTGCAGAGTTTGGTTCGCATAGAGTTAGCAGAATCCTGAGTAAAGTCTGAAAATGCTGAATATAATATCAAACCCTATTAAAGCCTGGGGGGGGGGGGGGCTAAATCTTGGTAATTAATTGTTCCTATTTTCAAGGTTTATAAGCAAAGGATTGTTTTAAAAAAGGGTATGCAGAGCTGGGGACTGACACAGGTTAGTAGTTCTAATGCAAAAAAATGTTTTAAATACCATGTAATGGGGAAAGGTTCTGCTTTTAGTACAACTTCAAGGGCACCATGCAGTATCACACTGCATTGTCTTTAAAGCTTAAAGTGTAAGTCCAGGAAAAACCTAACTAACTCTAAACCTGCTCTCTGCCACATTCTAAACCTAATCTACTGTATCTAAGCCTGTAAAGACTGCAAGAGCTGACAGGCAGTACAGGGGAAGCAGAGTAGCCGCACACCCACAAAAACCACAGATTGATGAAACCTAGCTGTGTTGTGTGTTTTGGTAGTTCGGAGTACCTTAGGGCCAGATTCACAGAAGAGATACGACGGCGTATCTCCTGATACGCCGTCGTATCTCTGAGAGTATCTATGCGGCTGATTCATAGAATCAGTTACGCATAGATAGCCCTAAGATCCGACAGGTGTAATTGACTTACACCGTCGGATCTTAGGATGCAATACTTCGGCCGCCGCTGGGTGGAGTTCACGTCATTTTCCAGCGTCGGGTATTCAAATGAGCTTTTACGGCGATCCACGAAGGTTTTTGCGTTCGTTACGTCGTCGCTAGTCTTTTTTCCCGTCGCAAAGTTAGGCCTGCTTTAACATGGCTTAAATTTAGACGAGCCATGTTAAAGTATGGCCGTCGTTCCCGTGTCGAATTTCACATTTTTTTTTGCGTAAGACGTCCGGGAATACGAAAGTACGTTACGCACGCCGCCGCCAAAAAAAATTACGTCACTTCGCGCAAAGCACTGCAGGAATTTCAAAACGGAGCATGCGCAGTACGTCCGGCGCGGGAGCGCGCCTAATTTAAATGGTACACGCCCCATTTGAATTAGGCTGGCTTGCTCCGGACGCCTTTACGTTACACCGCCGTAAGTTTACACGCAAGTGCTTGGTGAATCAGGCACTTGCGCTGAAAACTTGCGGCGGTGTAACGTATAGACGATACGTTACGCCGCCGCAGTTATATGTGAATCTGGCCCTTAGTACCTGAGAGTACCTTAAGTACCTTAGTGCCTGGGAGTACCCTTATTCATACCTCCCAACACTTTGAGATGGGAATGAGGGACACCTACTGGCAAATGTATGTAGGCATAGGACACGCCACACCCCCTTAAAGGAGAATTAACCCCAAAAAAGTTAATTAAATCCACAAGGGATTTTTTTAACCACTACTATTCCTTTATACTGGCTTTTAAAATTTACAAATGCAGCAATTTAGAAATTGGATGAACGGTTTATCACTGGGAAACACTTTTTGAAAGTTAAAAAGTGCATTTTATATACAACTATATAGATCAGACCAAAATGAGGGACAAATGAAGGGGAAAGAGGGACAAAGAGACATTGCTCCAAATCAGGGACAGTCCCTTGAAGTCAGGGACAGTTGGGAGCTATGCCTTAGTGCCTGGCAGCACCCTAGTGACTGGGAGTACTTTAGTACCTGGGAGTAACCTTAGTGCCTGGAAGTACCTTAGTGACTGGAAGTACCTTAGTACCTGGGAGTACCCTTAGTGCCTGGCAGTAACTTAGTGACTGGGAGTACCTTAGTACCTGGGAGTACCCTTAGTGCCTGGCAGCACCTTAGTGACTAGGAGTACCTTAGTACCTGGCAGTACCTTAGTGACTGGGAGTACCCTAGTGACTGGGAGTACCCTAGTGACTGGGAGTACCTTAGTGCCTGGGAGTACTTTAGTACCTGGGAGTACCATAGTGCCTGGGCGCACCATTAGTATCTGAGAGTATAGTTAGTACCTGAGAAAGGCGATGCAGGGTGTTGGGAATTGACGAAGAGTGCTGACACTCTTTTCTTTTTAGATGGTTTTATTTCATCCACTCCCAAGCTACCCCACCATGTTGCTTTTCAAGTGATTATTTAATATGGACAATTGTCCGATATCTCAATATGCCATCTCCAAGTTGCTTGTTTTTATGAGTATTTGGTCAATAATATGTGATTGGTATGCTTATTTACTACGCATGTACTCACATATTGCTATGTCATGTTTTTTAATGAATAAAACATGTCTTGTTATATTGACTCATCTTTTAGCCATGCTAGATCTACCTCATTTAATGTACCAACCCCTCTTTTTCTTGCATATAGATAGGGATGGAGCTGTGTGATCCCACACACCTCGTTTAAAGTCCCAAACCCCTCTTTTTGATCCAAAATCCTTGACACTATTGCTGGGTGCCGCCATCTTGGATGTGCTGTCAGCAGCCCCAGAAGTTTGAGAGTTGACACTCAAGTTATACTCTATTAGTAGTCCACGTCTCTCCTCCCTCAGCAGCTACACACTGGGTGGACACTGGTGGACTGAGCAACCAGTGGTTTGTTATATCTTCTTGAAATTTCAGTGGTAAAATTCCAGCTAATTTCCTCCACAAAGTCTCACTTTTCCTGATGCGTGCTTCATAATATAAAATACATTTAAAAAATGTAGCTGGTGCATGAAGTTGGGAATTTAAAGTGATTGTAAAGAGTAATTTTATTAAAATTATTTTTGTTATACTCACCTGCTCTGTGCAATAGTTTTGCGCAGAGCAGCCCTGATCCTCCTCTTTATGGGTCCTACGCTGGTGCTTCTGGCTCTTTCTTTTCTCAGTGTGCCACCATAGAAAGTGGCTTCCTATGGTGGCAGACCTGAGGGCCCGATCCCCAGCCACGCTGCCTGCATCCAAAGACACAGATAGTGCCGCTTGGCCCTGCCCCCTGCTCCCTAGTCACATGATTTGATTGACAGCAGCAGGAGCCATTGGCTCCAACTGATGTCAATCTGCCCCATGAGGTGGAAGAGAGCACAGCGCTGGATTGAGATTGGGCTCAGGTAAGTAAAAGAGGGGGGGAGCTGCATACAGATAGATTCACGTATTGTGGTGTATCTTTATGCCAGCGTAGCGCATCCCATTTGCACTACACCGAAGTAACATAGTGAGGCAAGTACTGTATTCACAAAGCACTTGCTCCCTAAGTTACGTCGGCGTAGCGCAAATGGCCTAATTTAAAGTAGGCATGTAGTGGGCGGGCTTCATTTAAATTAACCGTGACCCCATGTAAATGAGGGCCGTTGGTACGGCGCATGCATGCTCAGAATCAAGTCGCAAATACTCATTGCTTTCGACGTGAATGTAACCTACGCCCAGCCCCATTCATGTACGCTTACGCAAACGACGTAAAATATGACGGCTGTTCCGTCGTCCATACCTTGCATGGGCTGCACCATCTTTTTGGTGGTTTATCTTTACGCCGGAAAAACGCCTTACGTAAACAGCGTATCGGGCGCAAGTACGTTCGTGAATCGGTGTATCTAGGTCATTTACATATTCGACGCGTAAATCCACGTACACGCCCCTAGAGGCCAGCGTAAATATGCAGCCAAGATACGACGGCGTAGGAGACTTACGCTGGTCGTATCTTGGCCAAATTTAAGCGTATCTGCTTTCCAGAATATGCTTAAATATACGACGGCACGCATTCGGACTTACGACGGCGTATCTACGTATCTCGTAAGTCTTTCTGAATCCGGCTAAGAAGGTTTTTTTACTTTAGGTTTTAAAACTTCAGCCCTTAGAACCACTTTAAATGAAGTCTTCATAGAGGTTTCACTGTTGTTGCTGTTGAAAGTGGATTGAACCTTTCTTTTAGTGTTAATATTTCCTTTTTTTTTTCACAGGAGATTCCAAGTTGACCAGAAAACAGCACAAAAGAATATTTTATATCATCGTATTATTCAGTAAAATATTTGAATTAAATGTCACCATTTTGTATTTAAAAAAAGCATTATATGATTTCTTAATGAATTATTTTTAATAAATGATGCAAACATTACTGGCTTGATTGACAAAAAGGTATTATCTGTCTTTTTCTATTCAGATGAATCTGTATGTTCCAATAAAAAAAAATGCAAATAATTAACAAACTTAGAAGATGGAAAACTTAGCAATACTGCTGCACAGATAATTCACTATTTACTTTGACTTATGAGAACCCCAATCTGACTTAATATCAAATTGCTGATTTTCAAATGTCAATGGTGAAACTGGATAGATCACTTGAACCATAATTAAAGTAATTTGTATGCAGTGCTTTGCCCCGCAGGAGCCGCTGAATTCTTTCAGGTTCTCTGTTCTGCCAAGACTATGTAAACTGCTCGGACCCCACTGACACACCTGTGTACCTTAAAAGTTGGTAAGCTAGCATTCTATATTAATGCATAGGAAATAGCAATGGCAATGCAGTCAAACAATGCCTGAATCAATAAACAGACAGTTGAACAGGCGTAACGATGCTATGTTATATCACGTGAACACTGATCCACAAGATGGAATTCGACTGAACTGTAGTGAAACTTACCCAAATTTTAACTGGTGCAAACAGGGTAAGAGTATCGGCATTAACTAACCCCAACAAATATGTACCCTAGTGTGCGCACTATGCATACAACCCCAATGGTGAGAGGGGGTATATGTTCCTGACAAAGGGGTCACTCCTGGAGGTGACTGCAAGCACCTGCCACCCAATTGTCAATATTAGCGGCTATTGGTGGGGTCCTTCTATAAGGTGGTGCACATGTAGTTGTCCCTTTAAGGGTGTGCAACAGGTGGCCTATGGGAAGCTCATCAAGGAGCAGTCTCTATTGCATTAACTGTGTCAGTGTTGAGTTAAGCACAGATGTTCAGTTCACCACTCCTGGTACACAGTGATCTGGTCCAGATCACTTGGCGGTCTGCTGCCTTCAGGTACCCAGGACTCTTGCTGGTTTTCCCTAGCTGTAGACATGCACAGCAACGGATCCTCCCAGCTCCGATCCCAGTTCAGCAAAAAAAATTGCTCTGCGGCTCACTCTTCAGGCAGTTATGGATGCAGCAAGTGCATCCCAATCTCTGTACAGGCTCAGCAAATTCAACAGGTCCACACACTCTGGTCCCTGCATTGCTCTGAGATGGCACCCTGGTCTCTGCACCAAGGCCACCTGTCTGTATTTCTTGGCTTACTCTTGTAAAAGACCCAGAATTGCATGGGAAAAGTCCTATCTCTCCTCCTCTGTTGTGCAGGGAATACTAGATAGTCAAGTCCACAGCTCCATCAGCATCCCTTAAATTGCATTGCATTATGCCCCTTTAAGGACTACATTCCCCAGAATCCATGGTGGCCGCTGCATAGCAAGTCTGCTGATTTGCTCATATTTTCCGCTGCCAAAAGGGGGGGAATGGATTGAGCGCACACAGAGCCACTCTGAAGCTGCAAAGCAGAGAAATGAGAGGAGAGAGGAAGCCCACAGCCTGCAGCTCACATGACTGCCTTGTTTACTTACAGCCGGGGGGGGAGGGGGGTGAGGGAGGAGAACTGGCACAGGAATCACACTCTACTCCTCCAGGCTCCAGCTGTTCTGTAACTGTTTACAGTGGCAGGGTGGAGCAGAAAGCAGGGGCCTCACACAGCACCTGGCTACACATACATGACATCTTGCATGATCTTGTGCATGTGCCATACTGGATGTGTAGTGCCAGGTATCGTTTGGGGCAGGCGTATGATATCAGGCATAGTTTATTGTTGACTAAAACCACGACATGTCTGGTACGGTACATGCCCGGGGTCAGACTGTTTATGAGAAATGTATATCTCACCATGTCATGAACGTTAAGCTTTGCTCTATATGTTACCCGGGAGAAGCTATATGATGGTGTCAAGGTTCTCTTAAGAGTACTACTATCAAAATCTACACTCGCCTATCACAGATGGGATTTTTTACTGTGATTAGGTAGCAAGAACTGTCGACTAACACTGACGGCGTGCTTTACCAAATTCGAAAGTGTTGCCAACATCCCCAGAACCTGCTATATACCAACGGGAAATGATAATTCCAGTATGAGTGTAGGATAGTTGTGCATGGTGTGATGCATGGTGCAGCTGCAACATTTTTAGACATTTTCTTTTTTAACCTAGCCCAGGCGGTGGTAGTGGTTTATATCAATTTTTTTGTAATTTTATATGTGCAATAAAATCCCTTGCTTATATTGGAGGTCTTCAATCCCTTAATGTTTTGTGTTGTATGCCTTTTTGAGTTACGTATACCTCACCAATATTGGTGAGTCAGCAAATCTAAGGGACGCTTCACCTGCCCATAAACTGAGTGGTACAACTTGTATACTCTAGTGAGTTGATGGCATCTACATTTTGATCCCTCTTCCCAAAGCACCTGCTCTCTATTTACATTGAGAATAGAAGGTTGCCACACCTATGCTGGAAGGGTTCAGCAATGTGAGCTGAGCTGCTAAGAGAAAGACGTGGACAGCGTCAGTGCTTTGGCTGTGAGTTTTGAGGATTCCTTTCTCCACTGTGCCTTTAGCTACTGAGGTTAGTGACAGATGTAAAGTGCAATTATTTGAATGTCCATAACTTGGACACAGTTGCACTTTATACCTGGCTAAATGTAGGAATCTGATAGTTCTTAAATTAATGTTTGGGCTCTCAGATGATCTTTCCCTCAGAGTCAGCTAGCATGTATGTTTACTGTTCAGTGCATGTCAGATGCTCTCACATTGCTGATTATCTACAGTACTGTATATGTATCTGCTACTCTATTGGCAATAATAAACAAAACTTTAGACAAAAGTTTTCAAATAACAAGTTCCCTTATGGCATCAAGCTATGGTCCTGTGATATGATCACATCAATGTGATCAAAAAGATGGACTTTTGCAGAACTACAAATATTTCTGTCTTCATGCAGAATCCTTGGGAATACGTGTGTTCTGGAAATAATAGAAATACTTTATGTATTCTCTACAATTTTGTCAATATGTGTGAATTTCCATTACCTTCCCCTTAAGGCCATTTTCACACAGACTTTTCGATCAGGTCCACTTGTCAGTTTTTCAGAGGGAGCTGATCAGAAATTAGAACATTTGTACTGTGAACATGTGGATGTAAACAAGTGTGTTTATATTTACTGGCTCCAAGTCTGTCCAAATCTGGGGAATTTTTTTTTTTTTTCTGGACCTAAGCATGACAGATCAGAGGTAGCCTGTTCTTACACCCATAGTGTAGACAAAAAAAATTATGGGCACAAGAATGACATCCATCCAGTTCAACTCAGATTTGGCAGGGGATCTGTTCATGGATCACCTACTAAACAGAACGACACAGTTGTGCGAAAGGATCCTTATGGGGGGTTATTGTTTTTGGGGTGGGGGGGGGGTTTCCTAGGATCAAACAGAAAGATTATCACACAGTCTAAGCAAACATATTTGTATGAGATGACAAACTCAGTCCCAAGATGGCCTGCATGTGTTTTACCAGGTGTTACATATATTGGAGGCTGTCGGTGGGATATCTTGATTTCAAAATTGTTTTTAATCATTCACAAACTGGTATTTTCACACAAATTGATGTGCTTTGAAAAAATATTAACTTGTTAATAATTAAAAAACTTTTCTTGCGAAAACACGGATCATATCCTCCAGTGATTACTAGCTCCCAAAACCCCCCCACAGTATATCTCTTCTATTGCCACCTCCTCCTTGGGCCTAAACAAGGTCACCAAGGTACTTTCAATGTATTTCACAGGTTTTAAATGTTTTAAAGAGATTTATACAGTAGTAAAGTACATTACCCCCCCCCCCCCCCATCCCAATTAACTGCATTTTTAGACTCTAACTTTGCCTTGCCGTACCTGAGAGGACAGGAAGCTTTTGAAATCTCCTTTTAACTATTAAAGAGCTTAGTACTTCTGTGGCTCAGACCCCTAACAATAATGCGCCACGGTTAGATGTCCTTCCCAGCAAAATCTTACGGAGACCTATTGCTCCCTGAGCTGTTAAAACTTTTAAATGAGGCCTATGCATCACACCAACTCCCGGATTCTATGAACATGGCCAGTATTATAGTCCTTTAGAAAGCCTGGGAAAGACAAGCTTTATCCAAAATCTTTCCGTCCCATTTCATTATTGAATTTGGACGTTAAAATCCTGGCTACGGTGTTAGCAAACAGACTTAGTAGGGTCATGCAGCTCTTAGTTCATCCCGACCAGGTTTTTTACCTACCAGATCAACAGCTGTTATTATCCGAAGACTTAACCAATAACTCCCCTCAGATAATATGGGTGATAGGGCCATACTCTCTTTGGACGTGGCCAAAGCGATTGCTATCATGTAATGGCCCTATCTCTGGGAAGTTTTTAAACTCTTTGGCCAGTTCAGGGTTTCGGAGAGGTGAGCGGGACAAAATTTCCTTATATGCTGATAAGGCATTGTTATTTCTAGGGGATACTAAAAGCTCATTATCATCCCTCATGTCTACTATTATGACATTTGGATCCCTCTCAGAATTCGTAATCAATTGGGATTAGTCTGTTCTCATGACCATAGACTCCCAGCAACTATTGATTTTGCAATGTGCACAGCAGATAAGAGTGGTGGACTTTTTGTTTTAAGTACCTTAGGGTGGGTTCATTCTAAAGTTGAAGATTACCTACAGTATAATTTATAACCCCTTCTAGATAAGTTTAAACCTAAAACGGTTGTAAAGTCTCAAGGTTTTTCACCTTAATGCAGCAACGAGTATGAGCTCAGTGGCTCCAGATGCTGTCACAGTCTTCAATGGATAGATTGATAGCAGCGGGAGCCAATCAAATCCAGTGACAAGAGAGCGGGGGGGGGTGAAGTCCTGCTGTCTGTGTCAATGGACACAGCAGCGTGACTCGTGAGCGCATCCGCATGGGTGCCCCCATGAAATGTGGCTTTCCGTGGGAGTACCTGATGAAGAGGAGGGGCCAGGAGCGCCGCTGGGGCATGCCAGGAGAGGAGGATCGGGTCCGCTCTGTGCAAAACCCTTGCCCAGGTATTATATGATTATATGTTTGTTATTTTTTTTTTAAATGAACCTTTACAATCTCTTTAAGGCCTCATGCACACTGGACATTATAAAAATACCAATAACATTAGCTGTAGAAATCTGTAGAATGATTTTGCAGTGTTTTTGCAGTAGCATATTTCAGCGTTTTCAATGTTCTTTAGCTATAGCGTTTTTTTTAGCAAAACTATACTCCTACAAAAGCCATTGGCTCAGAAACGCTGATAAATGCCAAACAGTCGCGTTTTTCAGCGTTTTTTAAGCTGTTATCAGAGTTAGAGCGTTTTTACAGCTAAAAAACTAAGGCCTGGTCTAAACTACCATTATCTGTGGTTATATGGTCGAACCACATTAAAATGATCTGAGCATCACAACTATTGTACATTTTACAAAATCCCACGTGGATCACCAATAGCTGGTTTAAAAGAATACACTCCCTCTTTTTTCTACTTCTTATATGCAAGGGTAGGAATCCCATTAATTTGTCCATTTTACAACTGCCAAAAGACAGTGGGGGCTTAGCAGTTCCTCATGCAAGATTGTATTTTCTCACTGTGCAGCTACAGCACCTAGTAGGCTAGGGCATTCAATGTTTGCATGACCCTAATCAAGCCATTTTACTTTCTCGAGAGGATAAGTACCATCTCCTGGATCAGCTGGAGGCCGGTGGGTTCTGTGAATCATCGAAATACCCTTCTAGGAGACAGATTATGGGTAATCATTGTCTCTCTCATTATTCTCCTATATGGATGGGGGGGCATTTTGCGGAATTGAATAAGCTCTCTAGTTATATGGGAGTAAAATTCCTTCATGAGCTATTTTTTACAAGATTAATTCAGATCCTTTCAGGACCTGCAGGGGGAGATTTCCCCCCCAAAGATATTTCCAATATCTTCAGGTATGACACGTTCTATCAGGCCAGGCCAAAATAAGCAATATGGGATGGATCTCCACTCCTCTGATTGACTCACTTGCCAAAGCTTTGGATAAGAAGGTACTTATTTCCTCTTTTGATAGGTCATTTCCTGGATAAATTACTGGTTAACCTTCGTATCCCCGGTAGGACTGGGTGGGAAAAAGATACTGGGGAGATAGATGAAGAGACATGGTAGACATACTGGAGCAGGTATTATTGATTTCTCTCTCACCAACGCTTAGACTACCTCAATTATTTATAATCCATAGGACGTGCAGAACACCTGTAAGGCTACATCAATGGAACTGTATGGAGAATCCTGACTGCCCGCACTACCATGGCTCCCCTGCAGATCTCTTACACCTGATATGGCGATGCCCCAAGCTGGTTCGCTACTGGCACTGTGTCAGTGAAACTATAGATAGGGCATTCCAGGTTAATTTTACAAATGATCCGCTGACATGTGTGTTGAGACTTTTAGATGAAGAAGGTTTCCCATCATACGTTTGAACCCCTCTTTACCGATTGCTATTTCTGGCACGTAAATGTATAGCCTCCAATTGGCTGTCTCTTCTTTCCCCTACATTTGAGGAGTGGCACAGGTCAATTCTACACTCCCTAAAGGGAGCCACATCTTTCAACAAAGGGATACCCCTTGCTGATTTGAGGAGTTGTGGGATCCATGGTTTCAGACCCCACACCTAGCTCTGTTGGTTTTAGTTTGAATTTTTTAATGTTAAAAGGTATAACAAACTACTTGGTTCATGTTTTTGTAATTGTACTCCTAGCTATGTACAATATGGTCACTTGAGATACTGTATCTCTTAACTCAGCAGCAGGTATGCACTGATTTAAAGGCAAGCACTGATTGTGTATGTATTAGGACGGTGGCATTTTCTCCCGATGTGCTAATTGTTATGATTTCCATTACAAAATCTCGAGTTAATTGTTGTTCCTTGTGAGACAAATGTGTAGTGTATTGCACAACACTGGTATAATCAGCCTGGTGAAACAGATATGTCACCATTTATGCAGTGACTACACTTTTCATTAAAGCGGGGGTTCACCCTAAATGCTGCATGGCATGATATGTCTATCATGCCATGCAGCATACTAGCGTCAGCTACAGTATGCATTTATTTTATTTTTTTCCGCTGTACTCACTGTTTAATCCGTTTCAGACTCCCTCGGGGAGTAGGCATTCCTATCAAGAGGGGAACATGATTGACGGCCAGCTATGGCGCGTCACGCTTCCCGGAAACAGCGAAATAGGACTTGGCTCTTCACGGTGCCTGCGCAGTCAGCTCCTAGTCTGTGCGCAGGCGCCGTATAGCGCCATGAAGAGCCGAGACCTACTCCGGCTATTTTCGGGAAGCATGACGTGCCATAGCCGGCTGTCAATCATGTTCCCCTCTTGATAGTAACGCCTATTCCCCGCGGGTGTCTAAAACGAAACTATTGGATAACACTGAGTACAGCGCAAAAAAATAAATAAAGGCATACTGTAGCTGACACTAGTATGCTGCATGGCATGGTAGAAAGTAGTTTTTTAGGGTGAACCTCCGCTTTAATATCTTTATGTCTCAGGCTGTTCTGTATGATAGCAATGAACAGGGTTGCAAAGCTGCTGTCTATTTTACTGTATTTCTTTCTTTTTACCGTTTCTTTTTTGGAGTTTTTTTCCTATTTTTTTGTTAGTACGTTTTTTGTAAAATTTACTAAACTTTCAATAAATACTATTTAATAAAAAAAAAATCTGAATTAATAGAAAACCTCAATCCCAAAAAGCAAAATTTGGTAAACACTTTAATTAGTATCTTGTAGTCTTCATTTAGATACCAGTGGTGACTGCAATTGGCAGTTTGAAGACACGTGATGATACTTACCAAGATTCATAGACGCCGCCGCAACTTTAAGGCGGCGTAGCGTATCGTATTTACGCTACGCCGCCTTAATTTAGAGAGGCAAGTACTGTATTCACAAAGTACTTGCCTCCTAACTTACGGCGGCGTAGCATAAATGCGGCTGGCGTAAGAGCGCCTAATTCAAATGAGGATGGGGGGGCGTGTTTTATGTTAATTACTCGTGACCCGACATGCACCGTCCGTGTACATATCCCAGTGTGCATTGCTCCAAAGTACGCCGCAAGGACGTATTGTTTCGACGTGAACGTAAATTACGTCCAGCCCCATTCACGGACGATTTACGCAAACGATGTAAAATTTTCAAATTTCGACGCGGGAACGACGGCCATACTTAACATTGACTAGGCCAACTAGGGGCAGCTTTATCTTTACGCGGCGTATCTCTTACGGAAACGGCGTATCTTTACTGTGACGGGTGCACGTGCATTCGTGAATCGGCGTATCTAGTCATTTACATATTCTACGCCAAACGCAACGGAAGCGCCACCTAGCGGCCAGCCTAAATATTGCACCCTAAGATACGACGGCGCAGGCTATCGTATCTTAGCTAGGTTTGAGTGTATCTCAGTTTGAGAATACACTTAAACTTAGGACGGCGCAGATTCCGAGTTAGGTCGGCGTATCTACTGATACGCCGGCCTAACTCTCTCTGAATCTAGCTAACGGTAAGCATCTTGGTCTATATGCTGCTTCTTGTGCTTGACTGATTACACTGACCACAGGCTGCTAATGCTGTGATAAATGTTGTCACTATTGTTTGCTTGCTTCTGCCATACTGATACAAGATGTCGTAGTGACACATGGCATGCTAGCAGTCCCAATGTCAACCTGACTGATACTTCCTCTGCCTTGCTCCAAATTGTTAACTTCACCCACATCCTCAACCAGGATGTTCACCAATCACCATGGATGTAGTGGACATAGGAGTCCAGTGACAGCTGATTAAGATGCATTCACACCTGCAAATGTACCAGTGTTCTGATTAGATGTGAGAACTCCAGTGGGGGTTCCAGCTATTAGCTGTAGAGTGCAACACCATTGAAAACAATGGGGCTGTCTGTGTTCAGGGCCAATCACTCGCACATGATCACTGTATGAGTGATTACATGTGAGTGGCTGTGATTATCTGCGGGAGTCAGCAGTGACCCATTACTTTCAATGGAGCTGCCTCCTGCAACTAATCGCAGGAACCCCGCTGGGTTTTCACATTTAATTGGAGTGCAGGTGCATTAGCAGGTGTATTTAATTTATTTATATTTTTTTTATAGTGTGGCGCTTTGTGTTTTTCTTGTACCTGCACTTAAACCCACATCATTATAAAAACTGTCAGTACATGCTGTATTACATGCTGTTTAGACTTACTCTTTGATTCATTTCTGTGTTCTGCAAAAATCCTGGTTGTTTCCGATATTCATTGTTCCTCCCTGCCTGTCTGTGCCCACATGACTATAGAGTCACACATGTGGGCGGATACATGCTAGATAAATGAAAGCCCACTCCCTTCCTCCTCCTCCATGCCCACTAAACAGCTATGCACTATGAGGGGGTGGGATATTACATATTGATTGATGGAGGCTTCACCTCCCTGTAGGCAATGAAACCTGAAGCTGGAGGGAATGAAACTTTGAATGAATTTTTTTTAATAAATATAAATACAATGTCACTATCCATACATAAAGTGAAGGGCTAATGTAAATTAAACAGGGTGTGTTTAGTATCACTTTAAGCTTCTGTGTTTGACAAGCGATGACTTCACATATACCTTAGGGGTTTTCCTAGCCATGAAGTGACAGTCACCCAATCTGGCAGTACTGTTGGGAGACCAGCTGATCAAGCAGAAAACCCATGAAAACTCCCTCTGTGGAGCTGGAGACATTCCTATGAGTTTCACTCATGCAAGGTCGGCCACTTGGGGGGCCCCAGTAGGTTATAAATCATTGTGAAAATATTTTTTTTGTCCTTCAGATCACATGCCTTTAGGCCACCCATGGCTTCTGCAATGCCTGGCCATAAAACTTGCATTGAGTGAAATCACCGCTGTCCTGTATATATTCCAAGGATGGTGGGATCATTGAGGATCCCAGACATCATGTGAGATGTCCCCATATACAGTGCACAATCTTCTCTCCCCTTCAGTCTCAGCTAAGCCCCGCCCCTCCAATGTACAATCTCCTCTCCCTTTTATTCACAAATTAAGCTTTGCCCCTTCTATCTATGATCCCCATTCCATTTCATTCACAATCTTAGCCCCGCCCATGCTATGCATACATCCTGTGGGGTGCAATGACTTAGAAGAATAGGTAACATCCTAAGCAAAGACTGATATTTTCATGCAGATAACCTGGCGCAGTCCCCCAATCAACTCCTTTCACTCTCAATAGATATCATTTATAAGATAAACAAGTCACTGTATTGCTGTCTGCCAGCTTTGTGCCCAGTAGTTGGATTCTGTTAGCAGCTCCAAACATCTTCTAATATCTGGGGTCAATGTAAAGTGGCCAGACACATACAGATTCCTCCATCCACACTAAACAGTGCAGATGGAGGAAGCTTCCCTGCCAACTACTGTATTCTGAGGCCTCGTACACACGACCGAGTTTCTCGGCAAAAACCAGCAAGAAATTTTTTTTTTTTTGCCGAGGAAACCGGTAGTGTGTACATTTTTCGACGAGGAAACTGTCGAGGAACTCGACGGGCCAAAAAGAGAGCATGTTCTCTTTTTCCTCGACGGGAATGGAGAAAATTGGCTTGTCGAGTTCCTCGACAGCCTAACAAGGAACTCGACGAGCAGAACGATGTGTTTCGCTCGTCGAGTTCCTCGGTCGTGTATACGAGGCCTGATAGTTGGCACCTGCAGCTGTCAGGGTACCTAAATATTTACTGTATCTAATTGGATGAAGTCACTGTTCTGCAGCCAATTATATGCCCAGCTACTTTACACCAACAGGGACACCCATGCCTCAAATGTTGCCCAGTTCAGCAAGAATCAGCTAAAATGTGAACTGTGTACAAATTAGTTAATCTGCGTATAAGCAGGCCATCTCATTTCAGGAATTGAGATAAAAATAATATTTATATATTTAGAAATCTAAAAATCTGAGCTATTAGAAATGATAATACATTTTCATTTCTTAGGGCATCAAACAAAGGGATTCTTTTTCTTAACTTGCTGAATTTATATTACAGTACAGTATATAATATAATTTGATATCACAGTCTTTCTTAAAGCGGGGGTTCACCCCAAAAAAAATGTGATGTACATTTTCACCACGGCCTCCGGGTATGTAATCTGCGGGACTAGGCGTTCCTAATTGATTGACATGCTTCCGACTGGCGCATACAGCGCAGATTACATACCCGGAAGCGTAAAACCCACTCCGGCTAGAGTGGCGACGAAAGCTGTGTCACTGGAAGCAGGAGTGTTTCCGGATTGAAACTATGCACCTGAACCTATCTACCTGTTACCCTTCCACCTCTTCATTCACTTATTTTTTATTCTTTTATCAAGTTCAGCAAATAGATCTTAGAAAAAGAAGTGCAAAGTGTGGACATTGAACTTTTTCATCTCTCATCTAGTACCCTGGACGGCGAGAAAATTGAGGTAACATGCCGCCCGAAAATATCCGGCAGCTCCTTCGGGGGTAGTGCTATATATATATATATATATATATATATATATATATATATATATATATATATATATATTAGTGCTGTGCGTTAAACGCGATATTAACGGCGTTAAACCCATGTTAACGCCGTCAATTTTTTTATTGCGCGATTAACGCTCGGGGTGGACGTGCAGAGTGTGCAGCGGCGCGGCTTACCTTCTCACTGGATTCACAGGCAAGTTACTCACCTTGTCCCTGGATCCAGCGATGCCACCCCGCTGTGTGATCGAGCGGGTCCTCCTCGCTCGATTCACAGTGTCTGTGTGCCGCCGATCTCCGTTCCCTGCGACGTCACGACGCACGGGAGCGGAGAACGGCGCCAAATTCAAAAAAGTAAACAAACACAATACACACAGTATACTGTAATCTTATAGATTACAGTACTGTATGTAAAAAATACACACCCCCCTTGTCCCTAGTGGTCTGCCCAGTGTCCTACATGTACTTTTATAAAATAAAAACTATTCTTTCTGCCTGAAAACTGTAGATTGTCCAAAAGTGTCCCTTTATGTCAAAAATGGTTTTAGATCAGCTAGAAAACAGCGATCAAAATTTATGACAAATTAATCGTGAGTTAAGTATGACATTAATGCGATTAATCGCGATTAAAAATTTTAATCGTTTGACAGCACTAATATATATATATATATATATATATATACAAAAACGAGGGTGGTCTTTAGTTTAAGACCTTCTTGTAAAGTTGGTTGGAGCTCCGCTTTAAGCTGGCTACACCTACAATTTTCTTGTACAATTTTCCTGCAGACCACGTAGCTCTGAAGAAAGGGGTACGCCCCCGAAACGCGTCAGCTATAACATTGACTGATTGGTTCAAACGATTATTCGTGTTCCACTGATGATGCTGGACATCTGCTGTACTCATTTTTAAAGCCTGATTTCAACTCCAATTTTGTGAGTATAACTATTGATTTTAATATTTGAATAAATACATTTTATCAGTATCACACGAGGTCGGTGCGCCCTCCGCTCTTTTTCTTCTCTTTTATAGTTCTATGAATTCCCACGATTCTGAGGAGGGCTGCAAGACTCTAGATGATAACTTTTAATTGAACTGCACCACTTCATAGTACTTCCTGAAAATATCAGAGCGCAGGAGATTCGTTTTTGTATATCTAGTAAGATCTGTGGTCAGACTTAAAGATTGCTGTTCACAAGCGCAAACCATCCAACTTGAAGAAGCTGGAGCAGTTTTGCACGGAGGAATGGCCAAAAATGGTAAGATGTGGCAAGCTCATAGAGACTTATCAAAAGAGACTTGGATCTGTGATAGCCGCAAAAGGCGGCTCTACAAAGTATTGACTTTTGGGGGGTGAATAGTTATGCGCATTGACTTTTTATGTTATTTTGTCCCATTTGTTGTTTGCTTCACAATAAAAAAAACATCTTCAAAGTTGTGGGCATGTTCTGTAAATTAAATAATGCAAATCCTCAAATAATCCATGTTAATTCCAGGTTGGGAGGCAACAAAACACAAAAAATGCCAAGGGGGTGAATACTTTTGCAAGGCATTGTATGTGGAGGGGCATGTGTGCCTTTCCTCCAATCAGCTAAAAGTGTATGGCAAGACTCCACACCCACGGCTCAATTGGGAAACAAGATTTGTAAAGCGATCTGCACTTTCTAAAGAGTGTAGAAAGGGAAAGACAGAAGTTATACATGTAAAACTTATGTAGAAGGATTTGTTTCATCCCTATGTATCTGAGGCTATTCACGTCACTGGGTATATGTGAGGGTTTACATTCACTTTAAGGCACCTTATTGCAAAATATAAGCACCTCATAGCAGCAAGCACTATAAGCACAGCAAGCACTTTATTGAAGATTGTTTTTGAATTCTAGTGGACTTTATTTATTGTTGTGATTTATTTGTGTATTGATTTATAAGCACACTATTGAGCGCGGTTTTTAGTCATCACATAATAATACTTTATTTGGCACTTTATATTTAGTTAAAAGGAGCGCGATTGTTTGCCTTTTACTTTTAACCTGAATACTTCAGCATACATAGCTGTAAGGCACGCAACTCCCATAAAGGGTATATTTTGCACAGGGATCCATTAATAATATATATAGCGTGACACTAATGACCTCTTTAACAGTCTGTAAGGTTGACATTCTGATCACCAGTGAATGGGGAGCTTTCTTTTTAACAACCACCAATGTAAGCGACATTCTTCCCATTGACCCTGATGAATTATAGTGATATTAAAGGTTTGTTTTAAAAAATAAATAAACATGCTCTGTGTAATGGTTTTGCACAGAGCAGCCCCAATACTCTTCTTCTCTGGTTGCCTGCCAGCGCTCCTGGCTCCTCCACCATTAATTAGTGCCCCAAATAGCAAGCTGCTTGCTATGGGGCCCTGGTTTGTGCTTGCTTCCCAAGCCCCACTGTATGCGCTCATAAGACACATAGAGCCTTGGCTAGGCTCAGCCCCGTCCTCAGGGCTGGACTGGGAAAAAAATTGGTCCTGGACTTCATCCAGACCGGCCCTCTTTGATTGAATAAAATGCTGCCCCCCCAAAAAAATAATCACTCCCAACAAAAGGCCCCCTCATCCATTATAGTATATCATGAGAGGGTGAGAGAGAGAGGTGGGAGTGAGAAAGAGAGGGGTGAGGGAAAGGGGGTGAGTGAGAGAGAGAGGGGGGTGAGTGAGAGAGAGGGGGTGAGAGGAGGGGGCTGAGAGACAGAGAGGGGGCTGAGAAACAGAGGGGGGCTGAGAGAAAGCAGGTGGCTGAGAGACAGAGGGGGGCTGAGAGACAGGGGGCTGAGAGACAGGGGGCTGTGAGAAAGAGGGGGGACTGAGAGATATGTGTGACTGAGAGACAGAGGGGGGCAGAAAGAGATGGGCTGAGAGACAGAGGGGGCTGGGAGAAAGAGGGGAGGGCTGAGACAGACCACATAGCACTGTCCCTATTTGCAGTCCCTCCTCTGCCCCCCCCCCACAGACTCTGTGTGCGGGCAGGTATGTGTAGGATGCTGGGTACCTGATGGCCAGCAGCGCCTGTCCTGTTCCTCTGGCCTCCCAGTCAGCCTGTCCTCCGGCCCGGGCTGCACTGTTTTTGGAGCAGAGAGGAGGTGGAGGAATCAAGGTTCTGGGAGCGCTGGGATGGCCGCGCCCACTCCTGTTCACATCTCTCTCTCTCCTCCTCTCACATCTAACTAGCCTGCTCCCGCTGCAGCCGAACTCTACATAAAAACTGGCCCACTGAGCCATCGGCCCTCCGGGAAACTCCCAGTAGTCCCAACGGCCAGTACATGCCTGCCCATCCCCCTGCTCTCTCCTCATTGGCTCACTGGCTGTGATTGACAGAGCCAATGGCTTCTGTTGCTCAGCCAATGAGGAGAGAGCGAGACGGGACTGCCAAGTCAGCCATGCACATTGCTGGATCGAGCCGGAGCTCAGGTGAGTATTGGGGGGGGGGGGAGCAGCACATGGAAGTTTTTTTCCTTCATGCATATAATAATAAATTTTAGCTGTTATGCCCTGAAAATTATTTCAGCCGTTCCACTGTAGTAAAAAGGCTGGTATGGGGTTGTAAGCCCAGAGGAACTGTACGACCATTAAGGTTATAGAGTGGCAGTACAAAAGAACCGAAAAGCCCAAATGTAAAGAACTGTGAGATACAGCATTGCCTTTCTTATAACAGAAGGTATTTACTTGTCCTAACTTCCAGCCCAAAAATAAAAAGCTTCGTCTCTGCTTATAAGTATTTGGGCACGTTCGTGCACATTTTGCAACCTCTGAAGGAACCCCTGTTTAAAAGGCTGCTCTAAGGTGTAAGGCAGTCATTATCAACCTAGTTTTCATGAAACCTTAGGGTTCCTATAGAGCAGGGGTATCAAACTCAATTTCATTGTGGGCCTCATCAGCAGTATGATTGCCCTAATAGGGCCAGGGTGGGCTACATACAGAGTGCAGGGTTCAGGAGTGTGTTACATACAGAGTGCAGAGTTCAGGAGTGCATTATGTACAGAGTGCAGTGTTTAGGGGTGCATTGTGTACAGAGTGCAGAGTTTAGGGCTGGGCTATGTACAGAGTGCAGGGTTTAGGGTTGTGACAGAGTGCAGGGTTCAGGAGTGCGTTACATACAGAGTGCAGGGTTCAGAGGTACACTATGTACAGAATGCAGAGTTCAGGGGTGCACTAAGTACAGAGTGAAAGGTTTAGGGGTTCCCTATGCACCGAGTGCAGAGCTCAGAGGTGCGCTATGTAAGGAGGGCAGGGTTCAGAAGTGTTTTACTTACATAGTCTAGAGTTCAGGTGTATGCTGTATACAGAGTGTGCGCTACAGGGGTGCGCTACCAGTGGCAGCTGGTGCTCAAAATTTTTGGGGGGGCGCAAAGGAAAAAAAAAATTGCAGTCTCACTGTGCCCAAACGCAGCCACTGTTACATGCCATCAAATGCAGCCACTGTGCCATCAATTCGCACCACTGTGCCATGCCATTAAACGCAGTCACTGTGCCATGCCATCAAATGCAGTCACTGTGCCATCAATTCGCACCACTGTGCCATCAATTCGCACCACTGTGCCATGCCATTAAACGCAGTCACTGTGCCATACATTGTCACCACTGTGCCATGCCATTAAACGCAGCCACTGTGCCATCCATTGTCACCACTGTGCCATCCATTGTCACCACTGTGCCATACATTGTCACCACTGTGCCATGCCATTAAACGCAGCCACTGTGCCATACATTGTCACCACTGTGCCATGCCATTAAACGCAGTCACTGTGCCATCCATTGTCACCACTGTGCCATGCCATTAAACGCAGCCACTGTGCCATACATTGTCACCACTGTGCCATGCCATTAAACACAGCCACTGTGCCATCCATTGTCACCACTGTGCCATACATTGTCACCACTGTGCCATGCCATTAAACGCAGCCACTGTGCCATACATTGTCACCACTGTGCCATGCCATTAAACGCAGCCCCTGTGCCATCCATTGTCACCACTGTGCCATCCATTGTCACCACTGTGCCATGCCATTAAACGCAGCCACTGTGCCATACATTGTCACCACTGTGCCATGCCATTAAACGCAGCCACTGTGCCATCCATTGTCACCACTGTGCCATCCAATGTCACCACTGTGCCATGCCATTAAACGCAGCCACTGTGCCATCCATTGTCACCACTGTGCCATGCCATTAAACGCAGCCACTGTGCCATCCATTGTCACCACTGTTCCATCCATTGTCACCACTGTGCCATGCCATTAAACGCAGCCACTGTGCCATCCATTGTCACCACTGTGCCATGCCATTAAACGCAGCCACTGTGCCCTTTAATGGTCGCCGCTGTGCCAATTGTCCCCACTGTGCCCTGTAAATTGCGTTCTTCCCCCCCCCCGCCCGGCACTTACCTTTACTGGAGTCAGGCATCCACGTCCCACGATGTCTTCTCCCGCCCTCGATGACTGACAGGCGTCTCAGCCAATCAGGTTACAGGTAGCCAGAACCGGCCAACGTGATTGGCTGAGACGCCTGTCATCTTATTCAAGGGGCGTACAGTCTGTGCGCTCCGAGAATAAGCTTCCGGGACCCGAGGGCTGTATTGGGAAAGCCTATCAGAGCCGTTGGCTTTGATAGACATTTCCCTACAGCCAACCAGCTGGCGTTATTCAGATGGCCGGACATTGAGCGCCGACCATCTGAATAACAGCGGCAGCGGCGAAAATAACATAGATTCGTGCAATGCATGAATCTATGTTATTTCACTCAGTGGCGGTGAGAGCCAGAGGGGGCGGCGCTCCAGCGCCCTCTATGGACGAACCGCCACTGTGCGCTACACACAGTGTGCACAGGGAGATCGAGCTCTCTGAAGATCAGTCCGCAACGTGCCCCCACATGAGAGATCTGCTAGTTAGAGGAGCTGCTGAGAGCAAAGCTGCCCCTTGTAAACACAGAAGGTTTCCAAGGGGAAGCATGAGAGGAGGGAAAGCCGAAAGTTCTACCACGTTCCAACTGCAAATCTGGGTGCGTGGGCCACATAACATGGCCTGGTGGGCCAGATTCGGCCCACAAGTCTTGTGTTTGCCATATGTGCTCACCATCATAATAATGAACTGCAAGCTGTAGATATAACAATTTTATGAATATTAATTCAAGGGTTCCTCTGTGTTAAAAAGCTTAAGAAGGACTGGTGTAGGACTTGTAAGTGCAGGAGAAGAGTAGAACCATTGAGGTTGTGGTATAACAGTAGGACTCCCTCCTCTAAAGCACCCTGGGGTGCCTTGAGGTTTATTCAGTGGTGCCTTGGCAAAATGCCTAAAATATGCCCAAAAATCATATACAAGCCAGCAGGTGGATCCAGCCAGCCTATTAGTTACACAAAGCCACATGTTTTCATTGTGCACCATTACAACCATCTAGCCCCCGGCATCCTAACAACCAATGATATCATCAGTTGATAAGGAGGATGTCGATTGTCTGCAGATCATCTTTGTTTGATTCTCCCTTGCCCCTCTCCGTCAGTGTTGGGGTCTTATTAGCTGAGTGATGGAGTGGAATACTAGTCAGTGCCATTGTGCAGAAGTGTATTTGATTTGGAAGAATAACTCACCTCTAACTTGGGTGTCCTACGTGTGTGTATGTTGCTACATTATGTAAAATTAATAGAATAGCATTTATGCATTTTAAAATGGGCTGCCTCAAGACTGTCCGTAATTTTAAAGGGTGCCTTGAGATTGTCTATAATTTTAAGGGGTGCCTTGAGTATGTCCAAAATGTAAAAAAAGTGCCTTGAGATTATCCATAATTTTAAAGAGTGCCTTGAGATTATCCATAATTTTAAAGAGTGCCTTGAGATTGTCCATAATTTTAAAGGGTACCTTAAGACTGTCAATAATTTTTAAAGAGTGCCTTGAGATTGGCTATAATTTTAAAGAGTGCCTTGAGATTGTCCATAATTTTAAAGGGTACCTTAAGACTGTCAATAATTTTTAAAGAGTGCCTTGAGATTGGCTATAATTTTAAAGGGTGCCTTGAGATTGTCTATAATTTTAAAGGGTGCCTTGAGATCGTCCATTATTTTTAAAGGGTGCCTTGAGATTGTCCATAATTTAAAATGGTGCCTTGAGGTTGTCCATAATTTTAAAGGGTGCCTTGAGCCTGTCCATAATTTTAAAGGGTACATTGAGAATCCATAATTTTAAAGGGTGCCTTGAGATTGCCCATAATTTAAAGGGTGCTTCGAGATTGTCCATAATTTTAAAGGGTGCCTTGAGATTGCCCATAATTTAAAGGGTGCTTCGAGATTGTCCATAATTTTTAAGGGTGCCTTGAGATTGTCCATAATTTTAAAGGGTGCCTTGAGACTGTCCATAATTTTAAAGGGTGCATTAAGATTGCCCATAATTTTAAAGGGTGCCTTGAGATTGCCCATAATTTAAAGGGTGCCTTGAGCCTGTCCATAATGTTATAGGGTACATTGAGACTCCATAATTTTAAAGGGTGCCTTGAGATTGCCCATAATTTAAAGGGTGCCTTGAGCCTGTCCATAATGTTATAGGGTACATTGAGACTCCATAATTTTAAAGGGTGCCTTGAGATTGCCCATAATTTAAAGGGTGCTTCAAGATTGTCCATAATTTTAAAGGGTGCCTTGAGGTTGTCCATAATTTTAAAGGGTGCCTTGAGCCTGTCCATAATTTTAAAGGGTACATTGAGCCTGTCCATAATTTTAAAGGGTGCATTAAGATTGGCCATAATTTTAAAGGGTACCTTGAGCCTGTCCATAATTTTAAAGGATGCCTTGAGATTTCCATAATTTTAAAGGGTGCCTTAAGATTGTCCATAAATTAAAAGGGTGCCTTGAGGGTGTCCATAATTTTAAAGGGTGCATGAGCCTGTCCATAATTTTAAAGGGTGCCTTGAGATTGCCCATAATTTAAAGGGTGCTTCAAGATTGTCCATAATTTTAAAGGGTGCCTTGAGATTTTCCATAATTTAAAAGGGTGCCTTGAGGTTGTCCATAATTTTAAAGGGTGCCTTGAGCCTGTCCATAATTTTAAAGGGTGCCTTGAGACTGCCCATAATTTTAAAGGGTGCATTAAGATTGGCCATAATTTTAAAGGGTGCCTTGAGATTGTCCATAATTTTAAAGGGTGCCTTGAGATTGCCCATAATTTAAAGGGTGCCTTGAGATTGTCCATAAATTAAAAGGGTGCCTTGAGATTGTCCATAATTTTAAAGGGTGCCTTGAGGTTGTCCATAATTTTAAAGGGTGCCTTGAGCCTGTCCATAATTTTAAAGGGTACATTGAGCCTGTCCATAATTTTAAAGGGTGCATTAAGATTTCCATAATTTTAAAGGGTGCCTTGAGCCTGTCCATAATTTTAAATGGTGCATTAAGATTGGCCATAATTTTAAAGGGTACCTTGAGACTGTCCGTAGTTTTAAAGGGTGCATTAAGATTCCCATAATTATAAAGGGTGCCTTAAGACTTTCCATAATTATAAAGGGTGCCTTGATTAAAAAAAGGTTGAGAAACCCTGCTCTAAAGTACTATGAGATCCGGCATTGGCTTCTTATAACGGAAGGTATTTCCACGTCTCCACTTCCAGTACAAACCTCAAATACGAGGCGCTCGGTCTTTGCCTAAACAGGAAAGTCTTATGAACGGATGGGACCGCAGATGGCCAATATTTAGGTCAACTTTGCGCAGTTTTTCGGAATAAATGGCGGAACATTGGGGGCATTCCATCACTTCATAGACAAGAAAAACTTGATATTACTTTATCATGTAGGAAGAGTGTGGAGCTGATAAAAGGAAACTGCCTATCCCAGTAACAAAAGGAGATTGTCCCTTCGCTACAAATCCTTAATTACAATAAAAAGCACAGAGGAGGGGGATCCGATGTTCTGCTCCGGCACAGTGAGGGTCTCCAGGAGCTGAAGGGTCCCTTTGATCAAGAAAATCCAATTATTTGTGTATATACATTTCCCACATAGTGATTACTTCATTAATTGTCCCGCCTTTATCACCTCCCTTTCCACCCCCTGTAATAATCACTTCTTTTATCCACACCAACAAACACTCCGTAGGAGCTTTTGTAGATTCAAAGGATTTGCTCCAGCTTGTGAAAGAGCTGCTGTGCTTTGATGATTGGGCAGCTGGGAACTTCAAAGGGACAGCGGCGGCCTGTGACTGGCTGGCGGCCCAGCAAAGTCCTTATCACATTCTTGGAGGTGCTCCCGCCGCCGTCAGTCAAGGAGGGGAGCCGGGAGGGGGCGCAACCTGCCCGCTGACAAACAGCCCCGGCACACGGGACCCTGTGGGTGGGTGGGGAGGGAGGACAATACTCCATGCGGCTGGGGCTCAGCGCTGCCCACCCTTATCACACCGACACACGAGCGGGACCATGGCGGCGGCGGCGGTGGCTGTACTCAGGAACGACACTCTGCATGCATTCCTACAGGTACGTGTGTCTGTGCCCGGGACCGACACAAAACTTCACCCGCAGATTGCAAACTTTATCCCGATACAGCGCCCTGCACCCACCAGAGCGAGCACTGCTAGGAGGAGGACAGGTGACCGACACACTGGAGGACCACAGAACATACAGGAGATATACCTAGAAGAAGTACTAAGAGTAGGGACCAACAGAGAAGATACAGGAGATATACCTAGAATAAGTACTAAGAGTAGGGAGCAGGAGAGAACATGCAGGAGATATACCTAGAAGAAGTACTAAGAGTAGGGAGCAACTGGAGTACCAGGGACCAAGAGAGAAGATACAGGATATATACCTAGAATAAGAAGTACTAAGAGTAGGGAGCAGGAGAGAAGATACAGGAGATATACCTAGAATAAGAACAAGTACTAAGAGTAGGGACCAACTAGAATACCAGGGACCAGGAGAGAACATGCAGGAGATATACCTAGAATAAAAAGAAGTACTAAGAGTAGGGACTAGGGAGCAACTGGAATACCAGGGATCAGGAGAGAAGATACAGGAGATATACTTAGAAGAAGTACTAAGAGTGGGGAGCAACTGGAATACCAGGGACCAGGAGAGAACATACAGGAGATATACCTAGAATAAGAAGTACTAAGAGTAGGGAGCAGGAGAGAACATACAGGAGATGTACCTAAAATAAGAAGAAGTACTAAGAGTAGGGAGCAGGAGAGAACATACAAGAGATGTACCTAGAATAAGAAGAAGTACTAAGAGTAGGGAGCAGGAGAGAACATACAGGAGATATACCTAGAAGAAGTACTAAGAGTAGGGAGCAGGAGAGAACATACAGGAGATATACCTAGAATAAGAAGAAGTACTAAGAGTAGGGAGCAGGAGAGAACATGCAGGAGATATACCTAGAATAAGAACAAGTACTAAGAGTAGGGAGCAGGAGAGAACATACAGGAGATGTACCTAGAATAAGAAGAAGTACTAAGAGTAGGGAGCAACTGGAATACCAGGGATCAGGAGAGAAGATACAGTAACAGGAGATATACCTAGAATAAGAAGAAGTACTAATAGTAGGGGGCAGGAGAGAACATACATGAGATATACCTAGAATAAGAAGAAGTACTAAGAGTAGGGAGCAGGAGAGAACATACAGGAGATATACCTAGAATAAGAAGTACTAAGAGTAGGGAGCAACTGGAATACCAGGGACCAGGAGAGAACATACAGGAGATATACCTAGAATAAGAAGTATTCAGAGTAGGGAGCAACTGGAGTACCAGACAAGATACAGGAGATATACCTAGAATAAGAAGAAGTACTAAGAGTAGGGAGCAACTGGAATACCAGGGACCAGGAGAGAACATACAGGAGATATACCTAGAATAAGAAGTATTCAGAGTAGGGAGCAACTGGAGTACCAGACAAGATACAGGAGATATACCTAGAATAAGAAGAAGTACTAAGAGTAGGGAGCAACTGGAATACCAGGGATCAGGAGAGAAGATACGGGAGATATACCTAGAATAAGAAGTACTCAGAGTAGGGAGCAGGTGAGAACATACAGGACATATACCTAGAATAAGAAGATGTACTAAGAGTAGGGAGCAACTGGAATACCAGGGATCAGGAGAGATCATACAGGAGATATACCTAGAATAAGAAGTATTCAGAGTAGGGAGAAACTGGAGGACCAGTGAATATACAGGATATATACCTAGAATAAGAAGAAGTACTCAGAGTAGGGAGCAACTAGAGTACCAGGGACCAGGAGAGACGATACAGGATATATACCTAGAATAAGAAGAAGTACTCAGAGTAGGAAGCAACTGGAGTACTAGGGAAGATACAGGATATTTATATAGATAGAATAAGTAGTGCTCAGAGTAGGAAGCAACAAATGTACTTGGGAGCAGAAGGAGAGAAGGTACAGGATATATACCTATAATAATATGTACTCAGAGTAGGGAGCAACTGGAATACCAGGGATCAGGAAGAGAGAACACATATAGATCTACACCTATAAACATTATAAGAAGTACTCAGAATAGGGAGCAACTGGAGTACCAGGGAGCAGAAGGTGAGAAGATACAGGATATACATCTAGAATAAGAAGTACTCAGCGTAGGGAGCAACTGGAATACCAGGGATCAGGAAGAGAGAACACATATAGATCTACACCTATAATCATTATAAGAAGTACTCAGAATAGGGAGCAACTGGAGTACCAGGGAGCAGAAGGAGAGAAGATACAGGATATACATCTAGAATAAGAAGTACTCAGCGTAGGGAGCAACTGGGGTACTAGGGAGCAGAAGCAAGTACTCACAGCAGGGAGCGATAAAAGTACCAGAGATCAGGAGGGAGAGGAGTTACAGGATGTACACTAATAATAATAAGTGTATTCAGAGCAGGGAGTAACATAAGTACTATGGATCAGGAGGAAGAGAAGCTATGGGATATACATCTACAATCATAAGTACTCAAAGCAGGGAGCAATAAAAGTACTAGGGATCAAATAGAAGTGGCATTCCAGACGGTAGGATGGCAGGTGTGATCACAGGTACTCAGAGCCAGAGAGCAAAAGAAGTACTAGGGATCAGGGAGAAGAAGAGTTCCAGAATGTACACCTATAATAATAAGTACTCAGAGCAGGGAGCAATAAAAGTATTAGGGGTCAAATAGAAGAGTCATTCCAGGATGTACAATAATAGTCACAGGTATGGATAGGATGATGATAGGTAGGATGACAGATGTGATCACAGGAACTCAGAGCCAGAGAGCAATAGAAGTACTAAGGATCAGGGAGACAAAGAGTTCCAGGTTATACACCTAGAATAATAAGTACTCAGAGCAGGGAGCAACAGAAGTACTAAGGAGAAGAGGAATTCCAGGATGTACACCTAGAATAGTAATAAGTATTCAGAGCACGGAGCATCAGAAGTACCATAGATCAAAAAGAAGAGTCATTCCAGGATGTAACATTTTAGTCACAGGTATGGATCCTGGAATTATTCTTTTACTTGATCCCTAGTACTTTAGTTGCTCCCTGGCTCTGAGTACCTGGGATGATTATTGTACATCTTGGAATTTCTCTTCTACTTGACGAATAGTACTTTGGTTGCTCCCTAGCTCTAATTACTTATTATTACAGGTGTACACCCTTTAGCTTCTCTTCTAACTGGCCCCTAGAACGTTTGATGCTCCCTAATTCTGGTTATCTGTTGTTATTATTATTGTACATCTTGGAATGACTTCTATTTTATCCATAGTACTTTTATTGCTCCCTGCCCTGAGTACCTGTGATCACACCTGTCATCCTACCTATCATCATCCTATGTGTACCTGTAACAGGAACCAAAGCTAGGGAGCAATACAAGTACTATGGATCAGGTACAATGGGTATTTTTAGGATGTGCACCAATAGCCACAGGTCTTCAGAGCCAGAGAGCAACAAAAGTACAAGGGATCGGGTACTCAGAACTTGGAAATTAATCTACTATGGATCCGTTAAAATTAGAAATTACAGGATGTACACCAATAGACACAAGTCTTCAGAGCCAGGGAGCATCAAAAGTACTAAGGATCAGGTAAAAAAGAAGCCATAGGATCTACACCTAGATTAATAATAAGCATTCAGGACTGGAGAGAAACAAAAGTTCTTTGGATCAGGAAGAAGAGAAGTTCCTGGATGGTGCACCTGTAGTGATAAGCACTCAGAGCTTGGCAATGAAAGGGCAATGGATTAGGTAAGAGAGTAGCTGCAGGATGTGCACCTATAACCACAGGTATTTAGAGCCAAGGAGCAATACAAATAGCACTAAGAATCCAGTAGAAGAGAATCTATAGGATGTTGTACACCCTTAATATTAAGTACTCAGATCTTGGAGATAAAAGTAATATGGATCAGGTAGAAGAGAAGTTATAGGGTGTGCTGCACCCTTAATAATAGGTACTCAGATCTAGGGAGCAACAAAGGTATTATGGGTCAGATAGAAAATAAAGCACAGGATGTGAACTCCTAATAATTAGTACTAAGATCTTGGCACTAAAAGTATGGATCAGGCAGAAGAGTAGTTCCAGGATGTTCACCAATAGCCACAGGTACTCAGAGAAAAGGAGAGTAAAACTACAGTGGCTCAGGTGGAAGAAAATCTCCAGGATTTTCACCTATAGTCACAGGTACTCAGAGCTGAGGAGCGATAGTTCTATGGGACAGGTAGAAGAGAAGCTCCAGGAGCTGCACCCTAGCTACAGGCACTCATAGCTGGTGATTAATAAAAGTATTATGGGACATGTAGAAGAATAGCTCCAGGAGGTGAACCAATACTCAGAGTTAAAGAGTTATAGTACTATGGGACATGTAGAAGAGTAGCTCCAGGAGGTGCACCAATCTACTATGGGACATGTAGAAGAGTAGTTCCAGGAAGTGCACCAATCTAATATGGGACATGTAGAAGAGTAGCTCCAGGAGGTGCACCAATCTACTATGGGACATGTAGAAGAGTAGCTCCAGGAGGTGCACCAATCTACTATGGGACATGTAGAAGAGTAGTTCCAGGAAGTGCACCAATCTAATATGGGACATGTAGACGAGTAGCTCCAGGAAGTACACCAATCTAATATGGGACATGTAGAAGAGTAGCTCCAGGAGGTGCACCAATCTAATATGGGACATGTAGAAGAGTAGTTTCAGGAGGTGCACCAATCTACTATGGGACATGTAGAAGAGTAGCTCCAGGAGGTGCACCAATCTACTATGGGACATGTAGAAGAGTAGCTCCAGGAGGTGCACCAATCTACTATGGGACATGTAGAAGAGTAGCTCCAGGAAGTACACCAATCTACTATGGGACATGTAGAAGAGTAGCTCCAGGAGGTGCACCAATACTCACTAGTACTATGGGAAATGTAGAAGAGTAGCTGCAGGAGGTGAACCATAAGTCACAGGTACTCAGATCTACTAAGTAATACATGTACTGTGGGGAAAGAAGAGCAGCTCCAGGAGGTACACTAATAGCCACATGTACTCATAGCTGGTGAGTAATAACAATACTATGGAACAGCTAGAAGATTAGCACCAGGATATGCACGGGGAGTCACAGTTAGTCATATTTGGTGAATAATTAAAGTATAATGGGACAATTAAAGAAGTATCTTCAGGGTGTGCTCCAATACACAATACAAGTGCTGTGGATTCAGTAGAAGTTTAGCTAGAGGGTGCAGCAATAGTCACAGGTGATCGGCAATACAGTAGAGTGTAATAGGTAGAATAGTTACTCCAGGTTGTGCACAAGATGTAAAATAACAGTGAAATTGATCATTTAGTAACTCTGTTATGTGCAGTAAAAATCACAGTAAAATCACTCTTGGACAACTAGGTCAGTAACCCCAGGATGTGTGCCACTAATCACAGGTGGAAGATAGTTCTGTAGATTCGGCATCTGCAACATAAATCACAGGTTATTTTAGTAAGTTTGCAGTGCCAGTACATGGAAACCAATGTCAGAATATTCCTAAACATTAGAGAAGTCTGTTTTGTATTCCTATCATGCTCTGATCGCAGTAGTGCTTTCAGATGAGCAGACCAAGTATTGTTGGACAGGTAGATGTGTAGATTACACCTTCAAGGTGACAATTACTAATGGGGCTTGAAGAAAGGGAGACGAATGTAAAGTTACTGCAGTCCATCACAGGCAGTGCTAGCTATTGAGAAAGAAAGGAATGTATTGTAATTTC
Organism: Rana temporaria; assembly: GCF_905171775.1. Lineage (NCBI taxonomy): Eukaryota > Metazoa > Chordata > Amphibia > Anura > Ranidae > Rana > Rana temporaria. The sequence continues at coordinate 168,395,077 of NC_053494.1, read as the reverse complement.
AGTATGAACCCAACAATTACAGATAAGGTTTTATTACTAGTTCACTGTCTGCGAGTCTTGTAAGGATTGCTCTTAGCTGGAGAGTGATGTGGTGCAATGACACAGGTTGTCTTTCATCTTCTGACTGCACACTAGACATACCGGATGATGCGGAAGTTAGATCACAACATTCCCACAAAATGCTCCTCATTATAATCAACTTGCTATAAACATTTGTGTGTTTCTTTTTTTTATATATATATATATATATATATATATATATATATATATATATATATATATATATATATATATATATAGATATATATATATAGATATATATATAGATATAACTATTTATTTATAAAATAGCTTAAATTTCTAAAGCTATGCTTAATTTATATGGGAATATCGCAATATTTTGATATTTTGTAGGTATAAATTATCTGTTTGAGAGCCTACTTTTTGTATTTCTTTATTAGGAAACAATTGCTGCAATATCAGAAGAATAAAAAAAACAATACTTGTTCACATCTTAACTTGAATACTCATGTATAATAAATAATTATTATAATAATAAATATTATATTGCTATAATATAATATATAATAAATATTATATTATGCTGATAATAAATATTGCAGGGCTGAACAAATCTGCAACTAAAAATGCTGTGAATTGCTCACAAACACATCTATTGATAATTTCAAATGATGATTTAAAAAAGGCCTTTGTTTTTAGTTAACCTAATTATTGTGAATTTTATCAGAATTATATTAAGTTAAAAGTATAAAGATATAGTGCCAGACAAAACACTTTAAAATGTTTTAGCACAATGGGATTTATCTTACTAAAAAGTCTATTATGCAGTGAACCTCTTTTATTTTCAAACACTCCAGATGAAGATAAATAAGGATAATTCTCCCAAACATTATTTAAACATTGTTGCTAAACTGACTGTAAAATAAACATCACATTATCTATAGTGCTCCACTTTTGGGTTCCTAAGTGATGGTGTCATGCTGTTCTGGGTCTGGGATGCACATTTTACGTTTTTATGTTTGTAGACCTTAAATATGACTTTAAGTACATTATATCTGACAGTTTGGGGGCCACAAACATAGTTTCTGCAATTTCAATTGAGAATCCTAAATAACAATTGTTTACTTCTGCTCTAGTAAATTATCCTGTGTATAATTCTAAAGATAAATATACAGTAAAACCTTTTGTGAGCATAATTCGTTCCAGAAACATGCTTGTAATCCAAAGCACTTGTATATCAAAGCATTTTGTTTGCAGGGTATAAAAGAGAAGAGAGGCACCTCTAAGTGTAGCAATAAGTTGCTAAATGTTGTACCTTCATTAAATGTAACCATATTGCTACACTTAGAGGCTCCTCTCTTCTCTTTTATACTCAGTTGTGACATGACGCTACTCTTATATCAAGACATCGCTTGTATATCAAGAAATTTCTTAAAACATTTTGCTTGTCTTGCAAAATGCTCTCAAACCAAGTTACTCTCAAACCAAGGTTTTACTGTATATTGAATATGTATCTAAAGATATACAAATTTAAAATTTTCAGGGTAAACTGATTTCCATTGTGTTTGATTACAGGACAGAACACCCAGCGCCTCCCCTGATGTGGGTAAACATTCTCCTTTGGCTCTTCTGGCAGCTACATGTAGTCGCATTGGTCATCCAGGTGGTGGACATGAGTTTCTCCAGGTTCCTTACGATCCAGCCATTGCTTCTCCATCCAGGATTTTCCATCCATGGACTAATGACATCTCTACACACTCTCCAGGTGGAATTCAGCAACACACCGGTATTGGACTCAGCAGCCCGAAAAATCAGCTCTCCGCTCACATCCAGACTTCATTCGTAACTCACGAGCTGCCCCTGACTCCCCCAGCTGACCCCTCTTACCCTTATGAATTTTCTCCGGTGAAGATGTTACCGTCTCCCATGACGGCTTTTCAGCCTTCTAACTGCCAGTCAGCCTATGTACCTACTGTTTCGTACGCTTCATCTCCCATTGCTTCTGCAATTCACGGCTTTGTTCCGAGTCACTCCAATTTACTACACCAGCAGCCAAGACAACTGTCCCCTAATCTAGCAGAAGACATCCCTTGGTGGAGCATTCAGCAGTCCGCCCCAGTCCCTCACCCAACCCCAATTCATCATCCTCATCACCGCTATCCTCTTCAGAGAAGTATAGTTCTCGGACACACAGACTTTGCACAGTACCAGACTCAGATTGCAGCTCTTCTGCAGACCAAATCTCCCTTGGCCACGGCCAGGAGATGCAGAAGGTGCAGATGTCCGAACTGTCAATCTTCAAGTGGTCCTGATGAGCCCGAGAAGAAGAAACAACACATCTGCCACATCCCGGGCTGTGGCAAAGTTTATGGCAAAACCTCACACTTAAAGGCTCATTTAAGGTGGCATTCTGGGGAAAGACCTTTTATCTGTAACTGGTTGTTCTGCGGCAAAAGTTTCACCAGATCCGATGAGTTACAAAGGCACTTACGGACCCACACCGGTGAGAAACGCTTTGTCTGCTCCGAATGTGGCAAAAGGTTCATGAGAAGTGATCACTTGGCCAAACACGTGAAAACACATCAGAACAAGAAGATAAAAGGGATTGAGAGGACAGTAAAACAAGAGCACAACCGAGACCACTAAGGGAAACCCTGTTGGCTTTTACTATAGTGCAATGTATACTTGAATCTGGACTCCTCAGAACATTGATCAAACTTTTATATATATAAATATTAAAGCACAATACTTGTCAGACACAGGCGACAAGGGATTCGAAAATTTCACTTTCTACATTTGGATCTTTCCATTGGTCCTGTGGATTTGTATGTTTCTGTTATTCTGTAATCAAACATAAAATGATATGTGACTCGGAAACATATTTTTCCCCTCAAAGCTCCAATACTTCCAGCAGACTCTTTTATATGTTTATTAGACTTTTGCATTTTCCCTTTCTATTGCAGCATGCTTTATTGACTCTGTAAATGGGACATAAAACACGTATTTTTTTCTGTTGGATTCGAGCCAAATTGGCTTTGTCTGAATTTAGTTGTGACGTGCCTAATTTTATGAAAGAGGTATTTTTTACCGCTTTCTCAAACACGCTTTTCAGTTATCCACATTAAGGCTTCATTTCCATGGACGTTTTTGGGCGTTTTTACAGCCACTTTTCTGAGCTTTTTTTGCAGCTTAAAAACGGCTCTCCATGTTAGTCTATGGCCTCATGCCCACCATGACGTTTTTGAGCTGTAGATGGCTGAGCCGTTTTTAAGTTGCAAAAAAACCCCAGGACCAGTGCGTTCTGAAGCTTCAGCCTTAGAGCTGTAAAAACGCCAGACGATAAAAAACTTGCAAAAACGCTAAAAACCGCTTCCGCTGCGTTTTTGAGCTCCAGCTCAAAAAAAAAAAAAAAAAAAAACATGGACAGGCGTTTTTAAGCTGTAAAAAAGGCTAAACAAAGTGGCTGTAAAAACGTCCATGGAAATGAAGCCTTAGGATTCCATTACGTTTAAACATTTTCAGTTATGCCAGTTTTAGATATTTGGTTGACTATATATCTTTGCAGATACTGTGCAGGTGTCAAAGTGTTTGGCTATGTTCGGAAAGGGTGGCCGAGCAAAAAAGTCATTTTAATTCCACCCAATGTGAGTTTTCTTCTATTTCAGGTTGATGGAAATATTTACCTTTTTTGTGCCGCTTAAGTGATCTTAAACCCAAAAACAAAAATGGATTATATTGCAGCTTACCAATTCATAAATGTAGTGGCTACATTAGTTTTCCCTTTTTTTTTTTTTTGGCTTTTTTGCTTTTATTTTCACCTGGTAATCCGGCCACTAAGACCCCATACATACTATTCGAAGGGGTCCTTAAGACCCCTTTTACACAGAGCCGCTCATAGCGTCAGCGGTAAAACGCTGCTATTTTTACCGCCGAAACTATGGGCAGATTTGCGGCGCATTTTGGTCGCTAGCAGGGACGCATTTAACCCCTGCTAGCATCCGAGAAAGGGTTGAAACCACCCGCAGCGCATTGCGGCGGGTATAGCCGCATTGTCCCATTGATTTCAATGGGTCAGCAGCAGTGGAGGAGCGGTATACACACCGCTCCTTCACCGCACCAAAGATGCGACTAGCAGTACTTTTTTTACCGTCCTGCTAGCGCAAAGCTCCAGTGTGAAAGCCCTCTGGGACAATGGAGCAGCTTTTTAAGGGCGGATTGCAGGCGCTATTTTTAACGCTATAGTGCCTGCAATACGCCTGAAATACGCCCTTAGTGTGAAAGGGGTCTTATGCCGTGTACACACAACCGTTTTTTCATGTCCTAAATGTCTTATGCCGCATACACACGACCGTAAAAAAAAAATGCTCAAGCAAAGCGCAGTGACGTACAACACGTACAATGGGGAAGTTCCATTCAGATGGCGCCACCCTTTGGGCTGCTTTTGCTAATTTCGTGTTAGTAAAGGTTTGGTGAGAGACGATTCGCGTTTTTCAGTCTTCGTGCTTTTCAGTCTGTTACAGCGTGAAGAATGTGCTATCTCCGTTACAAACGCTCATTTTACCAGATTGAGTGCTCCAGTCTCATAACCTGCTTGCGTTTTTGTCCCGTCATTAAAGCCTACACACGACCGTTTTTCATGATGAGAAAAATTAGAGCATGTTCTAAATTGTTAATGGCCATTTTTCATGACGAGAAAAATTCTCTGGAGCCTAAACACGATCTTTTTTAATGACCATTTAAAAAAATTGCATTTTTCTCGTCATTAAAAACGGTTGTGTGTACGCGGCATTAGAGTTTCAATTTGTATGCAATCAGGCAGGCCCTTGCACTACATGGTTTTGGTAAATCTGAAGACAAAAATCTGCAGACAATCCAATAGTGTGTATGGGGTCTTAGGGTGCTTTCACACTGAGGAATTTTTCAAGAGCTTTTGCATGGAAAATCGCAAGAAAAATGCTGCCTTTGAAAATCAATGAATGTGTTCACATTAGGGTGGTGCACTCCTGTTGTGGTGAAAAAAAATCCTGCTAGCAGCATTTTTAGAGAATGTTTGGGAGGTTTAAAAAAAACGCACCAATAATGCACTTTCCTATTGAAAGCAATGGAAAACGCAGCAACAACGCACTCACGATGAGTCTTTAGTGCGTTTTTTGAGTCACAGGTCCTATAAAAAACGCACCGTGAAAGTGGTAAAATCGTGCGAAAGTGGTAAAATCGTGACAAAGTTGTGCTTGTGCATGTGCATTTTTGCAGCGGATTAATGTAAAAGTAGCCTAAAGCTGCCAATACACCATACAATTTTCTTATTCAATTTTTTTTGATTTACATGATTGCATACAAATTGAAAGTATAAAGGTTTGACCTCCTATTACATGGTTTTGGTAAATCTAAAGGAAAATTGTACAAGGAAATTGTATAATGTATGGCCAGCCTTAGGGCGGTATTTCCTAAAACTGGAGAACACAGAATCTGGTGCAGCTCTGCATAGTAACCAATCAGCTTCTAACTTTCGCTTGTTCAATTAAAGGGGTGTTCCCGTCATTTTTTATGTTTATTAAAAGTCAGCAGCTACAAAAAGTGTAGCTGCTGGCTTTTAATAAACATACACTCACCTGCTCCACGTTCCAGCGACGCGCCGGCCGGGGCTCCGCTCCTCTCCCCCCTCTCCGGCCGGCGTCTTCATTCCAAGTGTGGGCACCCGGCCGTGACAGCTTTCGGCTTCACGGCCGGGCACCCACTGCGCATGCGCGAGCGGCGCTGCGCCATCCAATTGGACAGGCGATCACCTGGGACCTGTCACGTGTCCCAGGCGTTCGCCTACAGGGAGGGGCTGCAGAAAGGCGATTAGGCTATTCGCCTTAGCAGCCCCTCGGCGGAAGTGGGACAGGAAGTCCTACTCCTCCTGAAGCCCCCACTCCCCCCCCCCAAAAAAAATTACATGCCAAATGCGGCATGTAAGGGGGCGAAGAGTGGATAAAGTGGAAGTTCCATTTTTGGGTGGAACTCCGCTTTAAGCTTTGACAATGAAAGCTGATTGGTTTCTATGCAGAGCTGCACCAGATTTTGCACTCTCCAGTTTTAGTAAATCCCCCCTAAGTCTGTTATTTTTCAACTTCTTTTAACATAACAAGCTGAAATTGGCAGTTAGTGGTTTGGGACAAAGCATTTAACATTGGCAGGGGTGCTTACAATTGTCAGCTTTTATTCATTTATGTAAAACCTTTCACCCAAAATAAGTAAACTACTGCTGTAACTGCTTGTGTTGGGAGTTTGGTTTTAGTTTGTTAACTAAGTCCATCTAAATCGGCTAATTTAACATTACCCTTTCCCCAGATTGACAATGCTGTTGTCCAAAGGTGTCTCCGTTGCTCCTCCATCCTGATTGGAGACACCCTAAGACAGTCACTGTCACTGGCTTCATTATCAGGTGAAAATAAAGGAAAAAAAGCCTTAAAAAAAATATAATGCAGCCACCACGGACTGGCCAGCTGCAATATATAACATTTTTGTTTTTGGGTTTAAAACGGCTTTAAAGTTTTGCACTGTAATATAACTGTTGCAGAGCTGGTGTCCACTGTTCAAAAGCCACTTGGGATACTATGGGGTTGATTTACTAAAGGCAAAAAGACTGTGCGCATTGAAAAGTGCGGTTGCTCCAGAGCTTAGTAAATGAGCAGTAGCTCTGCTGACTTCCATCATCCAATCACAAGCAAGCAAAACTGCTTTTTTTTTAATTTTCCTTTCTCATGATTGGATATTCTTTGCAAAATAAAGCTTTACCCCATTTACTAAGCTCTGGAGCAACTGCACTTTGAAAAGTGCACAGCCTATTTGCCTTTAGTAAATCCACCCCTATGGGCACATTTGCAGGTTCTTCACGTGTTTGTGTGGCTTTTCCTCCAACAATTCAAGAACATGATAGAGGATTAATTGGCATCCACCAACGATTAGCTCAGTTTATTTGTATGACGGCATTAGAGTTAAGGTGTAGATACTGATGTGGTTCAATGTTCTCTGTAAATATTCCATTATTGTTTAAGTTAATAAAATTTGTTTTTGTAATTCTGTTAAGCTGGCCAAGTCTGCCTCATTGTTCCTTTTATATTTTTGTTGCTGCTGCTGCTGTGTATATACACATTTGTGGAAATATACCCCGGGTTTGTTTAGTGAATATATCTACAGTAAAACCTTGGTTTGAGAGTGTTTTGCAAGACAAGCTCATTTTTTTAAAACAATTTGACTTGATTTACAAGTGATGTCCTGATATACAAGTAGTGTCATGTTACAACTGAGGCCTCGTACACACGGCCGTTTTCTTCGACAGAATCCATCAAGAAACTTGTGGGAGAGCTTTTTTGCCGAGGAAAACGGTTGTGTGTATGTTTTTCATCGAGAAAACTGTCGAGGAACTCGATGAGAAAAAAAGAGAACAAGTTCTCTTTTTCCTCAACGGGAGTCTCAATTTCCTCGTCGTGTTCCTCGTCGGGCTGGTTTTCGACGAGAAACACGTTCGTGTGTATGCTAAGAAACCCACGCATTCTCAGAATAAAGTATAAGACGGGAGCGCACCTTCGGTAAAAGTAGCGTTTGTAATGGAGATAGCACATTTGTCACGCTGTAACAGTCTAAAAAGTGCAAATCGTTTCTCACCAAACTTTTACTTAACACGCAGTAACATGAGATTAGTAAAAGCAGCCCCAAGGGTTGTGCCAGTGGAATCGAACTTCCCCTGCCTTTGTATGTGTTGTACGTCACCGCGTTTGAGAACGAGGAGATTTGGTCTTGACGGTGTGTACGCAAAGAAAGCTTGTCAAGTTTCTCCACAAGCCTGACAAGGAACTCGTCGAGGAAAACGATGTTTCATTTACGACGAGTTCCTCGGTTGTGTGTACGAGGCCTGAGTATAAAAGAGAAGAGAGGTGCCTCTTCAAGGATCTCCAAACTATGGCCCTCCAGTTGTTCAGGAACTACAATTCCCGTCATGTCTGTGAATTCCAGAGTTTTACAATGCCTCATGGGAAGTGTAGTTCCGCTACAGCTAAAGGGCCGTAGTTTGGAGATCCCTGCTCTGAGGCCTCGTACACACGACCGAGGAACTCGTCGTAAATGAAACATCGTTTTCCTCGACGAGTTCATTGTCAGGCTTGTTGAGAATCTTGTCAAGCTTTCTTTGCGTACACACTGTCAAGACAAAATCTCGTCGTTCTCAAACACGGTGACGTACAACACATACGACGGCACTATAAACGGGAAGTTTGATTGCACTGGCACCACCCTTGGGGCTGCTTTTACTAATCTCATGTTACTGCGTGTTAAGTAAAAGTTTGGTGAGAGACGATACGCGCTTTTCAGTATGTTACAGCGTGACAAATGTGCTATCTCCTTTACGAATGCTACTTTTACCGAAGGTGCGCTCCCGTCTCATAGTTTATTCTGAGCATGCACGGGTTTCTAAGCATACACACAAATGTGTTCCTCGTCGTAAACCAGCCCGACGAGAAATACGACGAAGAAATTGAGACTCCAGATGAGGAAAAAGAGAACTTGTTCTCTTTTTTGCTCGTCGAGATCCACAACAGTTTTCTCGACGAAAAACATACACACGACCGTTTTCCTCAGCAAAAAAGCTCTGCCACCAAGTTTCTTGATGGATTCTGTCAAGGAAAACGGTCGTGTGTACGAGGCCTAAGTGTAGAAATAAGGTTACATTTAATGAAGGTACAACATTTAGCAACATATTGCTACACTCATGCCACGTACACACAACCATTTTTAATGGTCTAGAAAAAACGAAGTTTTTTTCAACCCGATTATTGTTAAGCCTGCCTTGCCTACACACGATCGTGGAAAAAAAAATTGCTCTAGCAAAGCGCGGTGACGTACAACACGTACGACGGCACTATAAAGGGGAAGTTCCTGATGTGTGGGATGCCATTAGTAATTAGTGGCACCACCGCACGTCTGAAAAAGGGCAGTGTGTTTCTGTGTGTTGTGGGAAAGTGCGCAATTTTGTGTTTGTTCCTACAATGCACAAGTGTGAACGATATCTCCCTGTGTCTTTAGAGGCTTGTGACATTGTAAGGCAGGACACTAACATAGGGTGTTGATATTCGTCTGGTTATGTAGTGACATGATAGGTTTTTGAAGACCTCATTGGGGGAGCTTTACTAAAACGGGGGCACACAGAATCCAGTGCAGCTGTACAAAATCAGCTTCTAACTTAAAGGGATTGTAAAGGTCATTTTTTTTTTAAATAACAAACATGTTATACTTACCTCCACTGTGTAGTTTGTTTTGCACAGAGTGGCCCCGAACCTGGTCTTCTGGGGTCCCTCGGTGGCTGTCTCGGCTCCCCCCCACAAGAACTAACCACTTTCATGCGAGCAAGCTTTCATGGTGGTTAGTTCTTGCGGGCGCGCTCCAGTGATACAGCCGGTGGCCCCGCCCCCCGGCGCGCCGCGTCATTCAATGTGATGACAGCAGCGTGAGCCAATGGCTGTGCTGCTTTCAATCAACCAATGAATGAGCCGAGAAGCCAGCGCATTCATGGCTTGGGAATTTCTAGGGGTCAGGTAAGTAAACGGGGGGCTGAGTGGCCGTAAATCCTCAGATGTTTTTTCACCTTAATGCATAGAATGCATTAAGGTAAAAAATCATGTACCTTTACAACCCCTTTAACCTCCCTGGCGGTAATCCTGAGTGTGGTTCGGGGTGAATTTTCCATACCAAAAGCGGTTACCCCGAGCCACACTTGGGATCGCATCGCAGTATCCTGGGAAAGTTACTTACAGTACCAGCCTCCGATTTTGTGTTTCCAGCACGATGGGATCGCGCTGGAAACCGGCAATGCGAGGCTGTGCTTCTCACGCTCGCCACCCCCACGAGATGCCACGCATCTATAGGAATCCATTGGGGGTGGCGAGCAGGAGGAGCGGCAGAGCTCAGTGCTGGCTCCCGTGACGGGGTTTGCAGGTGTCAATCTCGCCGCTTACAGCGGCAAGATTGACACAATATCTGCATCACCTACTGTACCTTGTCCCCAGGATCCTGCGTTGTCCTCCCGCTGTGTCCTCCACTCGATTTATCACAGTGCCGGGCTCCGTTGCCTGCGAGCGTTGCGACGCACGGGGACAGAGCCCGGCCCAAATTCAAAAAGTTAAAAAAACATAACACATAAAGTACACTGTAATCTTATAGATTACATTACTGTATCAAATTATTACAAGCAGGAAATGATCACCAGGTGATCCACTGTGGAACAATGAGTGCTGGCAATTAACTGACAACTGAGCAACCTAAGCACTCCAAAGGGAAGGCTGAGAGACCAGCCCTGACATATTGATACTAATAAAAAAAATCCTGTCAAAAAAATACTTACCCTGACGACCCAAACACTAAGGCCTCTTTCACACTAGCGGACCGTTCGTCCGCTTATTACAAGTCCGTTTACGGACTTGTAATGGTTCCCTATGGGATCGCGTCCGTTAGCGGATGGAGCATCCGCTAACGTCCGCGACCATCCGTGTCCGTCAGGATCCGCTTTTGCGGACGGAAGAAAACCCTATTTTTCTTCCGTCCGGCTGAACGGATCGGATGAAGACGGACAGACGGTTCGTCTTCATCCGATTCCCCATAGGAGGAGAGACAGAGCGGTCTCTGCACTGTGTGCGGGGACCGCCCTATCCGCCGACAGCTCAGCGGGGATTACTGATGCTCCCCGCTGAGCTTTTGCGGACACACGGAGCAGACACAAAAACGGTCCGCTCCGTGTGAAAGAGGCCTTACCCTGGCACTGACCTAGATCAAAGTTTGATTTAGGTAATTTTTTGTATATAAGAGGATGTCCGCTGAAAAAAAAATATTAAAAGCCAGCAGCTACAAATACTGCAGCTGCTGACTTTTAATATTAGGACACTTACCTGTCCTGGAGTCCAGCGCCGTCCGCAGCAGAGGACGAGCGATCGCTCGTTACTCTGCTGCTCCCCCCGCCATCCTCGGTGAGGGAACCAGGAAGTGAATCGCTCCGGCTTCACTGCCCGGTTCCCTACGGCGCATGCGCGAGTTGAGCTGCGCCTGCTGATTAGCTCCAGCTGTGTACTGGGAGCCGAGTGTTCCCAGCACACAACGGGGGGGGGGATGGGAGGTGACGTAATGCCCGCAGTCTGCCCGAGACTGTGTGGCCGGAAGTGGGTGCAAATACCTGTCTTTAGACAGGTATCTGCACCCCCCTCCCCCTGAAAGGTGTCAAATGTGACACCGGAGGGGGGGAGGGTTCCGATCAGCGGGAGTTCCACTTTAGGGTGGAGCTCCGCTTTATTTTTTTATTATTATTTTTTTTTTTCACACACTTTTTTTTTCTCTGCAAGGAGAGAGAGAGATACGATGGGGGGTTATTTACTAAAGGCAAATCCGCTTTGCACTTCAAGTACACTTGGAAGTGCAGTCGCTGTAGATCTGAGGGGGACATGCCATTTAGAGGCTATCACAGCGATCAGGTGAATTGGGAGTTCCGGGTCCCGATCATTAGTACTGGGCTCGTGGCTCCAGCTGAGACCCCGGAATAATGCGCCCCCACGGAAAAAAAAGCCCAGTGCAGTGGGACCACATATTTGTAGTCAGTGTGCCAAAAGACATTGTCCTGTTTATATCGGGAGTCATGCACCTGGTGCATTTCTGAACACGTGCATTACCATGTCTGCTATTTCATCATGGACCTGTTGCTTTTTGACTGATGAATCAGCCAAAATTCGAGCTTTGGGTGGCCCTAAAAGCACCACCTGGCTTGACAAATGTCAGATTAGAAATCAACTCAGCCAAATATAAAATGATCAACCAGACAGTGACTTCATCCTAATGCCTGGTACACATGCGTTTTTTTCCCCCTGAGGAGCTGGGGAGGAGCCGCTGCACTAAATATGCAATGTTAGTACAGCAATTTTTAAAACTCTGGTTGGGACGCATCTAGAGTATTCCATTCAGTTCTGGTCACTAATCCTCAGAAGGGACTTGCTGGAGAGAGTCCAGAGAAGGGCAACTAAATTAATATGGGGACAGGAGGACCTTAATTATGAGGAACGACTACAACCAATTGGAGAAGAGACGCATGAGAGGAGATATGATAACGATATGCAAATATCTCAACGGTAATCCCAGCATAAGCATGAAACTTTTCAGTCCCAGGGAGCAGAGGCGTTGCTAGGGGGGTGCGGGGGGTGCAGTCTGCACCGGGTGATACCCGCTAGAGGGGTGATCCCATCCCGTTTTTTTTTTTGCCCTGTGCAATCCCAGCCTGCCCTGTACCACCCCAGCCTGCTTTGTGCCACCCCAGCCTGCCCTGTACCACCCCAAACAGCCCTATACCACCCCAGCCTGCCCTGTACCCCCCCAAACAGCCCTGTACCACTCCAGCCTGCCCTGTACCACCCCAGCCTGCCCTGTACCACCCAGCCTGCCCTGTGCCACCACAGCCTGCCCTCTACCACCCCAAACTTGCCCATGCTGCCCCAACTTGCCCTGTGCCACCCTAACTTGCCCTGTACCACCCCAATCTGCCCTATGCCACCATAACTTGCCCTATACCACCCAACCTGCCCAATGCCACTCTAACTTGCCCTGTACCACCCCAACCTTTCCCATGCCATCCCAACATGCCCTATGCCACCCTAACTTGCACTATACCACCCCAACCTGCAGTGTACCACCCTAACTTTCCCTATACCACCCCAACCTGCCCTATGCAACCCTAACTTGCCCTATACCACCTCCAAACTACCCTATATCACCCAAACATGCCCTATACCACCTTAACCTGTCCTATACCACCCCACTACACCAACCTGCCACTATACCACTCTATACTACCCTAACCTGCCACTATACTGCCCTATACTATCATTTACAGGGGCTGGTTTGGGGTGCACCCCGTGCCTGTGCGCTGCCTGCTTGGTGCTGGGCAGCCTAGACAGAGGGGGGGTGACACCATGTTTTACCGCACCGGGTGACACCAACCCTAGTGACGCCACTGCCAGGGAGTGTAAGAGGACACGGGGCCACATGATGAGACTGGAGGAGAAGCTGTTTAACCTTAAAGGGGTTGTAAAGCTTCCCGTTTTTTCACCTTAATGCATCCTAGTATCACTTTAAAGTGATTTTAAAGGTTTTTGTTTTTTTTTCTTAAAATAACAAACATTCCATACATACCTGTTCTGTGCAAGGGTTTTGCACAGAGCAGCCCCGATCCTCCTTTTCTGGGACATGTATGAACATTTACCAATCCAATGCAGATTTATAGTTAAGAACACTGGACATGCTACACACACCCAAAAAAATAATCAAAGTATCCAGGGCAGGTGTAGCACGTCCAGTGCTTCTGCCCCTCTGCCATGACCCCCTCCCACTTGCTAGCTATTCTAAGCTCCTAAAATGAAGCCAGGAGTTGCTGTGTATATAAATAAAGCTCCAGCAGCTGCTGTCAAAGAAGGTCTGTTTATCAATACTGATCAGACAGGAAATGGAGAGATACAAAGAGACATTGCTACTTGTGTATCTACTATGTGTCATTCTTCTGCAGACCAAAGGGATAAGCCTTGATCTGCAGACGCTGTTCATTAAAGGATAAGTTCACCTTTTATACCATGTTACACTTATATCCAGGGCTGCAGCTGTCCCCCAGGGTCTCAATAAAAAAAATTCTCATTTTTTTTTACCTGCAAAAAGATGTGATTTATTTATTTTTAAACATGAATTTACAGTAAAACCTTGGTTTGAGAGTAACTTGGTTTGAGAGCGTTTTGCAAGACAAGCAAAATGTTTTAATACATTTTGCCTTGATATACAAGCGTAGCGTCATGTCACAACTGAGTATAAAAAAAGAAGAGATGAGCTAAGTGTAGCAATATGGTTACATTTAATGAAGGTACAACATTTAGCAACTTATTGCTACACTTCGAGGTGACTCTCTTCACTTTTATACCCTGTAAAAAAAAAAAAATCTTTGATATACAAGTGCTTTGGATTACAAGCATGTTTCTGGAACGAATTATGCTCGCAAACCAAGGTTTTTCTTTAAAGTACCTTGACAAACAAATATTTTTTTATTTAATTTGTCTATTTAACCCCTTATTAGCTATTAATTTTGCCTAATCAGCCCTAATCAACTCATTCTTCCCTTTCTTCCTTCAACTATTTTTCAGCTGATTTTTATTTATTTTTCCATATTGTTAACTATTTATATTTAAAGATTTTTTTTTCATTTCTATTTGTTTTGTTTGTTTTTTTGTTTGTTTTTTTGTTTTGAGGAACATGTTTAATAAAATAAAAAGTACAAAATTGAAAAAATAATAATTTTGAATATAACTTTGCAATGCTTTATACAAGAATCATAAATTTAGTGTAATTTTAAAAATGACAAATTACAGAATAAAATATATACTTTAAATCTACAGTAACACTAATTTATTTAACCTGCCTGGCGGTATTCCCGAGTCTGACTCGGGGTTAGATTTTCCTGCTGCGAGCGGTAACCCCGAGTCAGACTCGGGCTCGCCTCGCTAGATCAACAGGCACTGTTTACTTACCTTGTCCCTGGATCCAGCGATGCCACCGCGCTGTGTGAGCGAGCGGGACCTCGCTCGATTCACACAGCGTCCTCCTGTGCCGCCGATCTCCGTTCCCTGCGACGTTACGACGCAAGGGGACGGAGAACGGAGCCAAATTCAAAAAAGTAAACAAACACATTACATACAGTATACTGTAATCTTATAGATTACAGTACTGTATGTAAAAAAAACACACCCCCCTTTGTCCCTAGTGGTCTGCCCAGTGTCCTACATGTACTTTTATATAATAAAAACTGTTCTTTCTCCCTGCAAACTGTAGATTGTCCATAGCAACCAAAAGTGTACCTTTATGTCAAAAGTGGTTTTAGATCAGCTAAAAAACAGCGATAATAAATTATAATCACTTGCAGAATTGTGCGATAGCGATTTGTGGGGAAATTCGTCATAAAAAAAAAAATAATGACAGCAACAATTCTGCAACTGAGCAAATTTCAGTGATTTTGAGTTGATTACATTATTGAATAATTTTTATTATAATTATATTATTATTTGTTATAATTATTTATAATTATTTATTATATTATAATTTATAATTTTGTTTTTAAGAAAATGTCATACCCGGGATGCCTATTAGAATCTTGTTTGGTCAGATTTAAGTGAGTTATTCCTAAAAATGACAGGCCTACAGTATAAAACGCCAAATTTCCTTGCAAATAATGGTATCGCTTTCAGCATGTTTTTTCTGAAAGAATCATACCGCCAGGGAGGTTAAACAAACACATATCAAAAAAGTGCACTTTTTTTAACCTCCCTGGCGGTATTATTATGTCAGATTTTTGATGCTGAAAGCGGTACAATTATTTTGCATGGAAATTTGGCGTTTTACATTGTAGGCCTGCAATTCTTAGGAATAACTCACTTAAATCTGTCCAAACAAGAGTCTAGTAGACATCCTGGGTATGATAAAGTTTGAAACACAAAATCGTAAATTATAATATAATAAATGCCTATAAATAATTATAACAAATAATAGTATAATAATAATAATAATAACAATTATTCAATAATGTAATCAAATCAAAAACACAGAAATTTGCTCGGTTGCAGAATTGTCGCTGTCATTACTTTCAGTGTTAGATGACGAATTTCCCCACAAATCGCTATCGCTCAATTCTGCAAGTGTTCTAATTTATTCTCGCTGTTTTCTAGCTGCTCTAAAACCACTTTTGATGTAAAGGGACACTTTTTGGTTGCTATGGACAATCTCCAGTTTCCAGGCAGAAAGAACAGTATATATAATATAAAACTGCATGCAGGACACTGGACAGATCACTAGGGACAAAGGGGATGTGTAATTATTTGATACAGTGTACTGTATGTATACTGTGTTATTCACTTTTTGAATTTGGCGCCGAGCTCCTTCCCTGTGCGTCGCAAGGGAACGGAGCTCGGCACTGTGATAAATCGAGCGAGACACGGCGGAGACACAGCTGGATCCTGGGGACAAGGCAAGTAAAGGCTGTACATGGATCCTGTGATGCGATCCCAAGTGTGGCTCGGGGTTACCGCTTTTGGTACTGAAAATTCACCCAGAGCCGCAATCTGGATTACCACCAGAGAGGTTAATCAAATACTTTTGATTACATTTAAATTTGAATTTTGCTCCCAAAGACAGATACGCATGTATGCAGCCCCATGGAAAAAAAAGTCCAGCCCTGTGAGGCTGCATATATGCGTAGCGTCGGTAGGGGTTAACCCTGATGCTGCTAGCATTAGTATATTTGGAAGGTATATTTACTGTTTTTACTCTTTTCACTAGGTTATTTCCTGGTTTCCAAGCCTAGGAAAATTATGTCATACATCCCAGGAGTCTTCAGGACGGGAGGAGTAGCTTTCTCAGCTAAGTGCACCCATCTGCCTGCATGCCTGAGCTAAGGCCAGGTGAATTCCTGGAAATAACTCTACATGATTCATCTACCCTTACTCAAGATGGCCATGGTCAGAAATACTAGGGGGTATTTTCAAAGTAATTTCTCAGCAAAATAAAGCAGAGGCATAAATGGAATGGAGAGTTTGCTTTGAATATTCAAAATTAAATAGGGTTTTTGGTGCTCATATGCATTGTATGTTTAGGGTTTGGGGTGAATGTGAAATAATTATACTCCTACAAAGACACCAACCCCAAAAGGTATGTAAATGGGTTTCAAAAAGGGTAGAACTTTAATTGTGCTTTTGCAGAGTATGAATACAAAGGATATTACAGTTATAGAAAGATAGAAAAACTTTATTTGACTGCTGTGGGCAGTACTATCTAAGAATACAAAAGATGATTTAAGATAGAATATAGTCTCTTATTTTAAATTTGGGGTGTGCAGGTTTCCAGAGATATCGAGAGGTGTTTCCTACGCGTTTCGCTGACAATCCCGCTTTGTCAGGGCCTTAAGGATAGCACAAGAAGACATCATATAACATTATATAATTAGTGAAATGTAAATAAATTAACGTATAAAATAAATATACGTATCAGATGCAGGGGCGGACTGAAAACTCATGGGGCCCCCGGGCAATAGAAGATTATGGGGCCCCCGGGCTTACAGATGGCCACCAAGCCAGGAGGCAGTACAGAGGCGGGGCAGCTAAAATCTCGGGATTTTCACATCAAAAGCATGTCGGTTTTGGACATATGTAAAAAAAAACACAGATTTTTACATACTGTCCCTGGTTTTACTGAGTCTGGCAACCCTGATGGGGCCCCCTAGTGGCATGGGGCCCTCGGGCAGTGCCCGAGTGCCTCAATGGTCAGTCCGCCCCTGCCACCGTGTCGTTATGAGGTCAATAAACTATAGTGTCCCTCTAGAGTAGTCCATGCTTGCCCACCATAATCAGATACTCACACAGCTCCTGACTGGCAATTACTGACTAAGGGGTAGATTCAGATAGGAGATATGACGGCGTATCTCTGAGTGTGTGGCGTCGTATCTATGCGCCTAAGTTCATAGAATCAGTTACGCATAGATTTGACTAAGATCCGACCGGCGTAAGTCTCTTACGCCGTTGTATCTTATTTGCAATTTTAGGCTGGCCGCTAGGTGGCGCTTCCGTATATTTACGCGTTGAATATGCAAATTCGGTAGAAACGCCGATTCAGAAACGTAAGTTTTTCCCCCGGCGCATTTTTTTACGTCGTTTACGTTAGGCTTTTTCCGGTGTATAGTTATCCCTGCTATATGAGGCGTATCCTATGTTAAGTATGGACGTCGTTCCCGCCTCGAATTTTGAAAATTTTACGTCGTTTGCGTAAGTCGTTCGCGAATAGGGCTGGACGTAATTTCCGTTCACGTCGAAAGCAATGGCGATTTGCGGCGTAATTTCAAGCATGCGCACTGGGATTCTTTCGTTAAAAAACGTCAAATACGTGGGGTCACAATTAATTTAGATAAAACACGCCCATATCATCCACATTTGAATTAGGCGGGCTTACGCCGGACCACATACGTTACGCCGCCGTAACTTAGGGCGCAAGTTCTTTCTGAATACGGAACTTGCGCCCTAATTTACGGCGGCGTAACGTATCGGAGATATGTTACGCCCCGCCGAAAGATACACCAATGTATCTGAATCTAGCCCTAAGTATCTGTGTGCATGAAACTCGTCATAAGTCTCTGCTTGTCTCCTGTGCAATTGATTTTATGGATCAATAAAGAAGCCACTTTGTAATATATTGTGTGCCGCTATTAATTTTTCCTATACCAGTCATTACTAGGCAGTGTTTACACACACAATCATACCTACCTTCCTTAAAGCGACACTAAATTATATGCTTATTCTACAAAAATAATCCATACCTATCCACTGCTTAATGACCCTGTAATCTGTTTATTTAACCTTTAATTTTCCTCCTCACTTCTGTTGGTTTGGAATGAGCCTTGCACACGGTCATGTGCACTGCTTTATGCACACTACTAATCCCATAGTCCATAGTCCCTAGTCAATCTCAGGAACAAGTAAAAGAGGGTGGCTACATTCCTACATACAGTTGGACCAAGGAGAACAAATGTAGCCACCCTCTATTGTAGCGTCGCTTTATGGTAGAATTACATCTAAAGAATAATTAGTTCCACCGCTTGATCGTTCTTATAGGCGGCGGGAGGGGACACCCCCCCTCCCGCCACCATCCGGTGCTTCTCTGGGCTCTCCCGTGCCATCGGGGGCCCGGAGAACGAATCGTCCGGCGCTGGCAGGAAGCATAGAGATGACCAGTCATCTCTATGACTGTCTGAGGACCCGGGCGCGATGTGATGACGTCACGCCCGGGTCCCCGTAAGTAAACAAAGCCGTGGCTGCTAAGCAACAGTAATCATGAGATCGGTGATTTTTTTTTCACCGATTTCATGCTTTCCAGCCTGGAGGAGAGATGTGGGGTCTTATTGACCATCTCTCCATAAAGAGGACCTGTTACACACATTCCTATTACAAGGGATGTTTACATTCCTTGTAATAGGAATAAAAGTGATAATAAAAAAATAAAAAATTAAAAATAAAGTGTAAAAAATAAATAAATATATAAAAATAAAAATAAAAAATAAAATATTATAACGCCCCTGATCACGGTAGCTTGCGCGCAGAAACGAACGCACACGCAAGTTCCGCTGACATATGTAAACGCCGTTTAAACCACATATGTGAGGTATCGCCACGTGCGTTAGAGTGCCAGCAACAATTCTAGCACTAGATCTCCTCTGTAAATCTAAACTGGTAACCTGTAAACATTTTCAAAGTGTTGCCTATGGAGATTTTTAAGTACCGAAGTTTGGCGCCATTCCATGAGTGTGCGCAATTTTAAAGCGTGACATGTTAGGTATCTATTTACTCGGTGTAACATAATCTTTTATATTTTACAAAAAAATTGGACTAACTTTACTGTTTTGTTATTTTTTTAATTCATGAAACAATTTTTTGTGCAAGATAAAACATTTCAATGACCGTCGTTTTATTCCCTAGGGTGTCTGCTAAAAAAACATAAATAATGTTTGGGGGTTCTGCGCAATTTTCTAGCAAAAAAATGATTATTTGTACATGTAGGAGAGAAGTGCCAGAATAGGCCCGGTATGGATGTGTGTATAAAAGCCCGGTATTGAAGTGGTTAAAAACATTTTTTTATAGTTCTATATGCTTTTTATTAACTCCTGCCATTATACTGACATGTTTTCATATAAAATGTGTTAAAAATTGTATATTCAGCCTGTTAATCTTAATTATTTTGTCATTTTGGCAATGTGGCTGTCAATGTTTTATTATTTTTTTGTATATGGGATATGTATTATTTCCCCATCTGACCAATGTGCTGAGCTGTACTGTACATGAGTGGTGTATAATGATGCGGGATATTAATTGCTTCTTTATTAATTATGAATTCATGTTCATTAGAGGCCAACCCAGACAGGTCTAAATTATTTACTGAATGATGATAAGAAGCGGTGCTTCAGCAGACATAAACAAAACTTAGTACTGTGAAACATTAAAAATGATAACGAATGATGTTACTCTGCTTGATTAATATTTATACACACAATTTCTGAAATGGAGGGACGTTCTGTATTTGTGATTTGCCCATTATTTTATGGGAGTGAAGGCGTATGCAGTACATACACATGGAGTCACAATCTGATTGAACAGTTTTGGAATTGTACACATCTCCTAACTTTTTTATGCCCTGTACACAAGATCGGATTTTCCGTCAGCAAAAGTCCGATGTGAGCTTTTGAACGGAAATTCCAACCGTGTGTATGCTCCATCGGACTTTTGCTGTCGGAATTTCTGCCAACAAAAGATTGAGAGGTTGTTCTCAATTTTTCCAACGGAAAAAAAATCAGATTGGAAATTCCGATCGCCTGTAGCAATTCTGATGTGCAAAATATCCGACGCATGCTCGGAGACAATTCGACGCATGCTCGGAAGCATTGAACTTAATTTTCTCAGCTCGTTGTAGTGTTGTACGTCACCGCCTTCTTGACGGTCGAAAGTTCAGAGAACTTTTGTGTGTAACTTTTGTAGGAACAATACCCACCCTGGCACGCCCCAGCTACACGTACCATAAAGATTTAAAATGACAAAACTTATTGGATAAACACACAAGTGTTTTTTTTACCACTTTTTCTTTTAGGCTTCATTTCCATGGACGTTTTTGGACATTTTTACAGCCACTTTTCTGAGCGTTTTTTGCAGTTTAAAAAGGCTCTCCATGTTAGTCTATGGCCTCATGCCCACCATGACGTTTTTGAGCTGTAGATGGCTGAGCCGTTTTTAAGCTGCAAAAAAAAACCAGGACCAGTGCGTTCTGAAGCTCCAGTGTTAGAGCTGTAAAAACGGCACAAAAACGCTCAAAACGCGCAAAAACGCTCAAAAACGCGCACAAACGCTACCGCTGCGTTTTTGAGCTACAGCTCAAAAAAAAACATGGACAGGCGTTTTTAAGCTGTAAAAAAGACAAAAAACTTCCATGGAAATTAAGCCTTATACTGTTTTTTAAGCAACAAACACAATAATATAAAGGTTAGCTGAAAGTGTAGTATAGAACTTTTGATAGTTAATCAGTAGTACCATTGCCAGACACAACCTAGTCAAGTAAATTAATACATACCACAACCGTAGTGCGGTATTCCAATTTAAAATCATTCAGGAGGTGGCAGTATTACTTCCTGAATGCATGGCAGCCATGCTCTCTGATGAGCGATCCGCTGACGCCAATATAAACAAGCCCATATGGAGATGATTATGAGAGAAGGAGAAGGTGTTTGTAGTCCAAGTAAGGAAGCAGCCTAGGGTGACAACACAATTCCCCCAGAGATACAGTACGTGAGTAAGCGTGTCATCTTAAGACAGGAGGTCTTTCTGGCAAGATCACAAAATAAAAATAAAAGTAAAAACTTTAAAGCCTAACTCCACATTTAATGTCCCTTTAAATTGTACTATTGTACTAACAAGTGCGCCTGCTTGTATTAACTGTATGTAGCCTCAGAAATATACAGTACACATCGCTGTGTTCGGTAGCGGGACGGGGACTTCCCATTACGCTCCCAAAACAAAATAGTGTTGGGCTTAGCCGTGCTCAGCCATTCACAGGAAACTTTGTATTCTGCAATTGAATACAAAGCTTCCTCTGTTTGGCTTAAAGGGGTTGTAAAGGTTTGTTTTTTATTTTCTAAATAGGTTCCTTTAACCACTTGCTTACTGGGCACTTAAAGCGGGGGTTCACCCGAAAAAAATGTTTTAACATTAGATTGAGGCTAATTGTGGGAAGCACAATTGGGTGTTTTTTTTTAAACCAATGCAGTACTTACCGTTTTAGAGATAGATGTTCTCCGCGGCTTCCGGGTATGGTCTGCGGGACTGGGCAATCCGACAGTTGCCGAAAGAAGCCAAACTTCGGTGCGGCTCTATACGGCGCCTGCGCACCGACGTTCGGCTTCTTTTGGCAACTCGTGATGCGCTGTATGCGACAGTCGGAAGGCTGTCAATCAAATAGGAACGCCCAGTCCCGCAGATCATACCCGGAAGCCGCGGAGAACATCTATCTCTAAAACGGTATGTACTGCATTGATTTTAACCAGTTAAGCCCCGGACCAATATGCAGCCTAAAGACCCAAGGTGTTTTTACAGTTCGGGACTGCGTCGCTTTAACAGACAATTGCGCGGTCGTGCGACGTGGCTCCCAAACAAAATTGGCGTCCTTTTTTCCCCACAAATAGAGCTTTCTTTTGGTGGTATTTGATCACATCTGCGGTTTTTAGTTTTTGCGCTATAAACAAAAATAGAGCGACAATTTTGAAAAAAATGCAATATTTTTTACTTTTTGCTGTAATAAATATCCCCCAAAAACATATATAAAAACATTTTTTTCCTCAGTTTAGGCCGATACGTATTCTTCTACCTATTTTTAGTAAAAAAAATCGCAATAAGTGTTTATCGATTGGTTTGCGCAAAATTTATAGCGTTTACAAAATAGGGGATAGTTTTATTGCATTTTTATTAATTTTTTTTTTTTTACTACTAATGGCGGCGATCAGCGATTTTTTTCGTGACTGCGACATTATGGCGGACACTTCGGACAATTTTGACACATTTTTGGGACCATTGTCATTTTCACAGCAAAAAATGCATTTAAATTGCATTCTTTATTGTGAAAATGACAGTTGCAGTTTGGGAGTTAACCACAGGTGGCGCTGTAGGAGTTAGGGTGCACCTAGTGTGTGTTTACAACTGTAGGGGGGTGTGGCTGTAGGAATGACGTCATCGATCGTGTCTTCCCTATAAAGGGAATGACGCGATCGATGCGCCGACACAGTGAAGCACGGGGAAGCCGTGTTTACACACGGCTCTCCCCGTTCTTCAGCTCCGGGGAGCGATCGCGACGGAGCGGCTATAAACAAATAGCCGCGCCGTGGTCCCGGATCGCTCCCCGAGCGGACCCGACCTCCGCATGTAGCGGGGGGGGGTCCCGATCGGACCCCCCACCCGCTAATAGGCGAGGACGTACATGTACGCCCATGTGCCTGTACGTGCCATATTGTGGACGTATATGTACATGCGGGGGTCGGGAACTGGTTAAAAAAAAACACCCGATTGTGCTTCCCACAATTAGCCTCAATCTAATGTTAAAAATTAGTTTTTTGGGCGAACCTCCGCTTTAAACCCCCCTTCTGCCCAGATCAATTTTCAGCTTTCAGCGCTGTC
Source organism: Rana temporaria (assembly GCF_905171775.1). Lineage (NCBI taxonomy): Eukaryota > Metazoa > Chordata > Amphibia > Anura > Ranidae > Rana > Rana temporaria. The sequence continues at coordinate 168,371,765 of NC_053494.1, read as the reverse complement.
ACACTTTGAATGACAATTGCGCGGTCATACAACACTGTACCCAAATAAAACATTTATCATTTTTTCCAAAAAATAGAGCTTTCTTTTGGTGGGATTTGATCCCCTCTGCAGTTTTTATTTTTTGTTAAAAAAAAACTGAATCAAATTTTTTTTTATTTTTTTTTATATTTTGTTATAAAATTTTGTTATAACATTTTGCAAACGGGTAAGTTTTCTCCTTTTTAGATGTACGCTGATGAGGCTGCACTGATGGGCTGCACTGATAGGCACCGATAAGGCGGCACTGGTGGGCACCGATAAGGCGACACTGGTGGGCACTGGTGGGCACTGAGAGGTGACACTAGGAGGTGGCACTGAAGGGCATTGATAGTTGGCACTGGTGGGCACTGAGAAGTGGCACTAAAAGGTGGCATTGATAGGTGGCACTGATAGCTGGCAGTGATGGGCACTGATGGGTGGCACTGGTGGGCATTGATAGGAGGCACTCTTGGGCATTGATGGGTGCCACTGGTGGGCGCTGTGGGCGCTTGGATGTGGCACTAGCAGGGGTTACTGGCGGCACACATGAGGCAGATATGCCTCCTTCCTCTTGGGACCGATGTCCCTTTCACATAAGCCGGTGATCAGCTTTTTTTTCTCCTCACGCTGTCAGCGATTAGCGGCTTTTGTTTACATTGCATGATCAGCTGTCATTGGCTGACAGCTGATCACGTGGTAAGGGGCCAGGACTCGGATCCGTGATCACCTGAGTCTCAGTGACTCGGGTGATCACAGCACGCGCCCTGCAAGCGCGTGAAGGAGAGGACGTCATTCGGCTATAGCGCGAGCGCTAAGTGGTTAAGCTAGTGCATTGTTGGATCACTTACCTTTTCCTTCAATTCCCTTCTAAGGCCCCGTACACACGACCGGATCTATCTGCTGGGATTTATCCGCGGATCAGTTCCAGCGGATAGATCCGGTCGTGTGTAGGCCCAACTGGACAATTTTCGGCGGATAAAAATCCAGCCGACGGATTCCCAGCGGATAAAAATTTTGTAGCATGCTACAAAATCTATCCGCTGGAATCCAGTCCAGCGGACTGATCCGGTCGTCTGTACAGACTCACCGGATCAGTCCGTCCGCTCCCATCCCTCGCATGTGTCGTAATGATTCGACGCATGCGTGGAAGTATTTACCTTCCAGCGTCGCGCACGTCGCCGCGTCATTGTCGTGGCGACGGCTCAACACGTGACCGCGGATGTTTTCCGCGCGGATTTTGATCTGATGGTGTGTACAAGCCATCGGATCAAAATCCGGAGGAGGAATGTCCGCTGGAAACGGTCCGCTCGTCTGTACGAGGCCTAAATGTTTTTTTTTGTCAGAATTTCTCACTTCCTGTTTCTCCTCAGTAAGCTTGCCCCCATCATCGGAGCCGTTCTGGCTGGGGGTTAGTCAGCCAGAACAGCTTACTGAGGAGGAACAGGAAGTGAAAGATTTAGACAAAGAAAAAAAACATTTAGAAGGGAAATCGAAGGAAAAGGTAAGTGAACCAACAATGCACTAGCTTAAAGGAACCTATTTTGAAAATAAAAAAATTACCTTTACAACCCCTTTAAGGTGGAAAGGTGGGCGGATAACATCATGATACAAAGTTTCTCGTGAATGATTGAGCAGCACCAGGAGTGGGACGGGAAGGCTAGGCTCACACTTGTGTGGGTGGTTGCAGGTGTACCTGTCTCTGTATCCGTAAGCACCCACCACCAGATCTTTTACAGACAAACAAGGCTGCCATTCATTCTTAATGGCTCCCACACACATCTAAACAGTGTGTTTGTGGTGGGTGCAGGAAATTGCATGATGCAAAAGAGTCATGCGTTTTCCCTGCAGCTGCAGCTTTGGAATGTTGAAGGGACCTTTTTCCTGCGTGCTGCACCAAACGCATAGGTGTGAACCAAGCCGCAGTCCTTGTTCCACTGCTAGAACACAGCGCTGTATACTGTATATAGCTGAGGCTACATACAGGTAATACCATGTGCCTAGCAAACACACCTTTTACTGTAGGAAATAACTATTTAAAGGTATAATAATGTGGAGATGGGCTTTAGAAATAAATCCATTTTAGCCCTAGTAAGCTGCAATATATTATATTTTATGTTTTTTGAATTTAGATATGCTTTAATGAGTAACTTGAACATGTAGAGCAAAGTTATAACTGTTTTTATCGTGTTTTTATATATTTTAATAATTGGTCAAATACATTTCTATCTTGTATTACTTACTGTACTATATGGGAGAGGAGATCCACGATATTAGGAGGAAAGCACTGGTCATAATAATCTTTCTGTAAAGGGGAGACGTTGTGGAAAAGATGATAATCTATAAAATACAATGTAAGAAAGTAAGAAATGTTATATATATTATATATTAAAGGAATGTATTTGTTTTTATTAATATTGTTATCTTGTGAGTGACTTATTTGTTTTTAATTATTTATTTATTAATTTATAATAAGAATTATAGCTATTTATTGTTATTCGTATTATGTGCATTGTTTTTACACTTTGTTAGCTGCAGCAGATAATAAAAGGGCTTTATTAGGATTAGTGGGGTATTAATATAGGGTGACCAGACATCCCTGGTTTCCGGGGACAGTCCCCTACTCGGATTGATGACACTGTCCTTGGACCAAATCTGTCCCCGGATTGGATTTGAACAGGGGCTGGGGCAATTTCAAAGACAGTGGGCCAGATTCACAAAGAGATACGCCGTCGTATCTCTGAGATCCGACGGTCGGATCTATGCGACTGATTCATAAGAATCAGTTACGCATAGATCTCCCTTAGATCCGACTGGTGTAAGTGACTGTCCGCTAGGTGGCGTTTTGTGTTTTACTTGCGACGAATATGCAAATGAGGAGATACGCCGATTCAGAAACGAACGCCCGCCCGTCGCTTTTTTTTTACGTCGTTTGCGTTCGGCTTTTTCCGGCGGATAGTTACCCCTGCTATATGAGGGGTAGCTAATGTTAAGTATGGCAGTCGTTCCCGCGCCGAGTTTTGAATTTTTACGTCGTTTGCGTAAGTCGGTCGCGAATACGGATGGCCGTAATTTACGTTAACGCCAAAAACAATGACGTCCTAGCGACGTCATTTGGAGCATGCGCACAGGGAAATTTCGCCGGCGGCGCATGCGCAGTTAAATTGGCGCGGGGACGCGCCTGATTTAAATTGTACACTCCCCCTAGCCGCGGAATTTGAATTCCGCGGGGGGAGTTACGATCCGCCGGAGCAAGTTTGGAGGTAAGTGCTTTGTGAATCATGCACTAGTCTCGCAAAATTGCACCGGCGGATCGTAAATCGCATAGATTACGCGGATCTAAAGATCCGCTAATCTATGTGAATCTGGCCCAGTCAGTGCGGAATTAAAAAAAATCTGAATTACACCCCCCTGCTCCGCAGCTCCTACTGGCTTAGGGGGTGTATTTTTCATTATCTGTGCCCCTTTCTGATGATCATGAGCGGAGGGAATATTTCTTCAGTTTCGGGTGCATGCCCATTCAGCTTCGCTTGCATGTTCTTCTGCTTTGGCTCAAGTCCCAGCCAGCCGCCTTCCTGCCTAACTCTTTGCCTTCCCTGGTGGAGTGATCTTCCTCCACTCTCCACCCAGTGGTAGCCGGTAGACATGTACATTAGTTTTCATCCGAATGCATTTTCATCCGAATTTCCGGGATTTTCGCGTTCGTTTTAACAAACGATAACATACGTGCAGAAGGACCTGAAAGTTCCAACATAAAAAATGCTTAATTTTCGTTTAGTTGTGACAACATTCCGATATGGATAGAAGATTTGACATGACTGTGACATTAGCGATCTGTGTCTATTGAACCTACGGTCGAATGTGCCTAACCTAACTCTATTAGTCCAAGATTATTCGACATAGAGAGAAAAGATTCGACATTATAGAGACATGAAGATTTGACAAAGCAGCTAAAAACATACGATCGCCACAAACGAACATTTATGGTCAAATGCTCGGCCCATAGGCTATAGAAGAATTCTAATGTTGGTTGACTAGTAATAATAATTAACAAATATAATTCTTACTAGTCATACATCATTAGAATTCTACTATAGCTTGTGGGCGGAGCATTCGACTGGAAATGTACAATTGCGGCGTCGTACAGTTTAGCTGCTTCGTCGAATTTTCTTAGAACATTCGACGGTCACCATAAGCCTTCAATGACAGATTCTACCTTAATTAATTCAGACTTTCAGATGAATGGATTATTTAACGAAACATAATAAATAAAAACAAATTTCGGGAGTAACTAAATAAATTTATTTTTCGGACGAAAACAAATACCTCGTACACACGACCGGTTTTCCTGTCAGGAAAAAAAACGTTGTTTTTCCCGACGTGATTGCTCGCCAGCCTGCCTTGCATACAGACGTTCATGTCAAATCCTGCCCGACCAAAGCGCAGTGACGTACAACACGTACGACGGAACTAAAAAGGGGAAGTTCCATTCAAATGGCGCCACCCTTTGGGCGGCTTTTACTGAGTTCGTGTTAGTAAAGGTTTGGTGAGAGACGATTCGCACTTTTCAGCCTTGTGCTTTTCAGCCCGTTACAGCGTGACGAATGTGCTATCTCCATTACGAGTGCTAGTTTTACCAGAACGAGCGCTCCCGTCTCATACTTACATCTGAGCATGCATTCCCCTCGGAAAAGCATACACACAAGCGGTTTTCGCGATGGGAAAAAGACCGCCGGAAATCACGACGGGAAAAAAGAGAGCTGGTTCTAATCTAATTCTAATTTCTCGTCTGGAAAACTGCTATGGAGCAAACACACGGCCGGTTTTCCCAACAAAAAGCAGTTTCCTGTCGGAAAAAATGGTTGTGTGTACGAGGCATTAGACTTGGCAGGCTGTGAGGTGGGCGGCGACGGGCAGAGAATCGCTGATTGTCGCCATTACTAGTAAAAAAAATATGTACCTGAATTTCATTTAAAAAATCTGGTCACCTTATATTAATAGCTCCTCAGATGTTTGGTGTATTCAGGCCCGGATTTCCCACAAGGCCACTGAGGCCAGGCCTTGGGGCAGCAGGGCGCCAAGGGGCGGCAGTGGCATGGAGTCCCCCGACGCCCGGAACATACAGTTAAGGGCGATAAGTTATGGGGGAATCCTAGGACTCCTGTTTTGGAGGTGACAGGGTCAATAAATAGAACATGTCACCTCCAATTGCTATGACACAGGGAATTGTTTTCTCCTGTGTTATAGCAAAAAAAGTTAAAGCGGAGGTTCACCCTTTAAAACATTTTTTGACATTACACAAAGTCGCGCCATCCTACCGACACAAGGCCGGTGTTTTTTTTTTTTTGTCAGCACATACCTGTTAATCACGATTTTCACCTCACGGCGATCCCGCGGGAGTGGGCGTTCCCCAGCACTGCCTGTGATTGACAGGCTTCCGAACGGCGCATACTGCGCGTCACAGGTTGCCGGAAAAACCCGAACGTCGGTGCGGCTCTATACGGCGCCTGGGCACCGTCGTTTGGGTTCTGTCGGCAACCTGTGATGCGCAGTATGCGCCGTTCGGAAGCCTGTCAATCACAGGCAGTGCTTGGGAACGCCCACTCCCGCGGGATTGCCGTGAGGTGAAAATCGGGATTAACAGGTATGTGCTGACAAAAAAAAAAAAACACCGGCCTTGTGTCGGTAGGATGGCGTGACTTTGTGTAGTGTCAAAAAATGTTTTAAAGGGTGAACCTCCGCTTTAAGTGAAAAAAAATTGATAAAAAATAAATAAATAATAAGAAATAATAATTACATTTATAAAATAAAAATGTAAAGAATAAGAAAAATAATAAGGAAAATAATAAGAAAATTATACAAAAATTTAAAAAAGTAAGCGACAAGCTACAAAAAAAAGTGATAAAAAAGTAAAAAAAAATAAAGAAGTTTAACTAACCGCGCCGCCTATTCTACGTTGATTTGGGGGGGGTTCGGTTGCCGGGGAGGGGGTGCATTGCAGAACCTGGCCTTGGGGCGGCAGGGAGAGCAAATCCGACCCTGGGTGTATTTATAGTGGACATCCTAGAACAGGTCCCCAGTGATCTTGGGGCCCCAAGTGGCGGCTCTGAACATCAGATCGCATATCATACCACTGTGTCCAGGTGAGAATTGCGCCCGAGATCCCAGCACTGCAAGGTAAGAGTACAAACCACGATCCATAGGGCTGCACTCTGTACACATCTTTTTTGCGGTCTGCTACAGAAATAGTTGATTGCTTCTCTGATTTCAAATATCATAAAAGTTGCATGTTTAGGGGAATTCATTAAGGACGTTTCATTTGATTTCTTTTACCCACATGGGCTACAGATCCCTCAGATGTAGACTGACTAGATATTTGGATAAGGAAACTAACTAAGTCAATTTTGAAGATTGCTTTGTAAATCAGGCTCTGATTAGAACATTGTGATGCTCTGCGACTTCTTCAAAGAACAGATACTGCCAGATAAAAATCTGCTTTTAATGAGTTCAGCTTTATAGTCTATATTTGTCTACTGCAGATGGTATATATGTCACTGCCTTAAAAAAATAAATCTAATTGTAATGCATAGAAATTGCACTGATGCATACAGTGCCATGGAGAACCACCATAAATTGTGAATTCATTTGTGGCCTGAGAACTTTCTAAATGTTATTTGTGGTAGACTGAGCAGGTTGAGTTTACAAAATCCATCTGAATATACTTACAGCATGTCTATATTGATGGAGTTGGAAAAAAAAGACACATTTTATTCCCGAATGCACAGTACATGCAGTACACATAAATAAATACATACGGTAATATAGTGTATGTATATGTGGGTAGGGTACCCATGGTGTTCTTCTTTATGTACGGTATAATATAAAGGAAATTTGGTAGCCCAGAAAGCATTTTCCTGCATGCAAACTTATTTTAGTTCATTTCTGTACACTCCATGGACCAAAACAACGTTTACATTTCTAACTGCCTATTGATCGACCAAAAAATTTGTCATTACTAAAGTTAAAAGGGTAATATCTATGAAGCCTCGTACACACGACCGAGGAACTCGACGGGCGAAACACATTGTTTTCCTCATCGAGTTCCTTGTTAGGCTGTCGAAGGAAATCGACAAGGCAAGTTTCTCCATTCCCGTCGAAGAAAAAGAAGACATGCTCTCTTTTTGGCTCGACGGGATGATCCTCGACAGTTTCCTCGTCGAAAAATGTACACACGACCGGTTTCCTTGGCAAAAAAAAAAATCACAGCAAGTTTCTTGCTGGTTTTTGCCGAGAAACTCGGTCGTGTGTACGAGGCCTGAGGCTTTCTTTTGGTTACATTGTTTTGCACAAACAATTTAATTGTCTTTGTTTTTCTTGATGGGTTGGAAAAAAGCTCTTTTGCATTTTGGTAAAAAGAAATTTACTCCCCCTTTGCATTTGTTTTTTCTTGCTCTCTTACCTGGTTGTCCTCAAAGGACATTCTCACACAGGCAGCAGTGTTGTCTGCTGAATCTGCGATTCGGCACTGCGTTGCTTTAACAGACAATTGCGCGGTCGTGCGACGTGGCTTCCAAACAAAATTGGCGTCCTTTTTTTCCCCCAAATAGAGCTTTCTTTGGTGGTATTTGATCACCTCTGCGGTTTTTATTTTTTGCGCTATAAACAAAAATAGAGCGTCAATTTTGAAAAAAATTCAATATTTTAAATTTTTTGCTATAATAAATATCCCCAAAAAATATATAAAAAAAAACATATTTTTTTCCTCAGTTTAGGCCAATACGTATTCTTCTATATATTTTTTGTAAAAAAAAAAAAAAATCGCACTAAGCGTTTATTGATCGGTTTGCGCAAAAGTTATAGCGACTACAGAATAGGGGAATAGAGTTATGGCATTTTTAATAATATTTTTTTTTACTAGTAATGGCGGCGATCGGTGATTTTTATCGTGACTGCGACATTATGGCGGACACATCGAACACTTTTGACACATTTTTGGGACCATTGTCATTTTTACAGCGATCAGTGCTATTAAAATGCACTGATTACTGTGAAAATTACACTGGCAGTGAAGGGGTTAACCACTAGGTGGTGCTGTAGCGGTTAAGTGTGCCCTAGAGAGTGCTTCTTACTGTAGGGGGGGTGGGCTGTGTGTGACAAGACAGTGATCACCGCTTCCTATTACAGGAAGCTGTGATCACTGTCATTGTCACTAGGCAGAGCGTGGAGATGCTTGTTTACATCAGCATCTCCCCGTTCTTCCTCACCGTGAGACGATAGCGAGTATCCCAGCGGCGATCTAGCGGTGGTGCGCACGCGTCCACAATGCCGCTTTCTTAAAGGGGACGTACAAGTATGTCCTTTTGCCCAGGAGTGCCATTCTGTCGACGTATAAGTGCATGCGGCGATCAGCAAGCAGTTAATGGCAACAAAAAACTACCCAAATTACCCTGATCAAAAGTTTACATACCCTGGTGATTTTGGCCTGATAACATGAACACAAGTTGACACAAATGAGTTTGAATGGTTATTAAAGGTAACCACCCTCACCTGTGATCTGTTTGCTTGTAATTAGTGTGTGTGTATAAAAGGTCAATACGTTTCTGGACTCCTGACAGACCCTTGCATCTTTCATCCAGTGCTGCACTGACGTTTCTGGATTCTGAAGCCTCGTACACACGACCAAGGAACTCGACGGGCGAAACACATCGTTTTCCTCATCGAGTTCCTTGTTAGGCTTGTCAAGGAACTCGACAAGCTTGCTTTGCGTACACACTGTCAAGACAAAATCTCCTCGTTCTCAAACACGGTGACATACAACGGCAGGGGAAGTTCGATTACACTGGCTAAACTCTTGGGGCTGGTTTTGCTAATCTCATGTGTTTGCGTGTTAAGTAAAAGTTTGGTAAGAGACGATTTGCACTTTTCAGTCTGTTACAGCTTGAAAAATGTGTTATCTCCATTACAAATGCTACTTATTCTCCCGTCTCATACTTTATTCTGAGCAAGCGCGGGTTTCTTAGCATACACACGCTCGAGTTTCTCGTCGGAAACCAGCCCGACCAGGAATTTGACGAGTCAATTTGAGACTCCCGTCGAGGAAATAGAGAACTTGCTCTCTTTTTGGCTCGTCGAGTTTCTCGACAGTTTCCTCGACGAAAATGTACACACGACCGGTTTTCCCGGCAAAAAAATATCTCCCAGCAAGAAACTTGCTGGTTTTTGCCGAGAAACTCGGTCGTGTGTACAAGGCCTGAGTCATGGTGAAAGCAAAAGAATTGTTAAAGGATCTGCGGGAAAAGGTAGTTGAATTGTATAAAACAGCAAGGGAATATAAAAAGATATCCAAAGAATTGAAACTGACAATCAGCAGTGTTCAAACTCCAATCAAGAAGTGGAAAATGAGGAGTTCTGTTGAAACCAAACCACGGTCAGGTAGACAAACTAAAATTTCAGCCACATAAATAAATATAAATAGATGGCTTCAGCCAAACAATAACAATTGGTGAAAGAAAAGTTTTTGTGTTATCATTCATATTCTCTGAAAAATGGCCAAGAAATCATAAATTCGGCCAGGGTATGTAAACTTATGAGCACAACTGTACATTAACCCTGGAAAATAGAGACACTGTGAATAGTAGCGTCAGGAATCAGAGATTGCTGTTGCAGCTCTCAGAGGATAGGTGCGGCCAGTAGCCCAGTTCATTATAACGACAGATCGCCAGCGGTCGCAGCTATTTTCTACTGTCAGCTCAGCCAGTGATTACCTGCGGTGATGACTGCTGGATGCTGTGCACCCAGCAGAGATTACCGCAGGTAATTGCTGGCTGTGCAGAAAACTGCGAATAGCTGTGGCTGCCGGTTACCTGTCATTATAGTGAAAGGGCCAGCGGCCGCACCTATCCTCTAGGACAGGGATCCTCAAACTATGGCCCTCCAGCTGTTGCGGAACTACACATCCCATGAGGCATTGCAAAACTCTGACATTCACAGACATGACTAGGCATGATGGGAATTGTAGTTCCTGAACAACTGGAGGGCCATAGTTTGAAGACCCATGCTCTAGGAGCTGTAGCAGGAAGCAGAAGATTCCTGCGACTACTATTCGCAATGGCTCTGATCACTGGTGTGAACGGATGAGGCCTAAAGGTCGGCAACCACAGTATTTGTAGCTGCTGACTTTTAGTTTTCAAACATCTAGGTGAATTTTCCCTTTAACCACTTCATTATTGGGCACTTAAACCCCCTTCGTGCCCAGACCAATTTTCAGCTTTCAGCACATTTTGAATGACAATTGCGCGGTCATACAACACTGTATCCAAATTATATTTTTATAATTTTTTTCCCACAAATAGAGCTTTCTTTTGGTGGTATTTGATCACCTCTGCGATTTTTATTTTTTGCGCTATAAACATAAAAATATTGAAAATTGTGAAAAAAAAACACAATATTTTTTACTTTTTGTTATAATAATATCCCAATTTTTTCTACATATTTTTGTTTAAAAAAAAATCGCAATAAGCGTATATTGATTGGTTTGCGCAAAAGTTATAGCGCCTACAAAATAGGGGATAGATTTATGATTTTTTTTTTTACTAGTAATGCCCGCGATTTGCGTTTTTTTTGTCAGGCCTGCGATATTGCGGCGGACGTATCGGACACTTTTGACACAATTTTGGGACCATTCACATTTATACAGCGATCAGTGCTATAAAAATGCACTAATTTCTGTATAAATGTGACTGGTAGTGAAGGGGTTAACACTAGGGGGTGAGGAAGGGGTTAAATGTATTCCCTGGGTGTGTTCTTACTGTGTGGGGGGAGGGGACTGACTGGGGGAGGTGACCGATGCTGTGTCCCTATGTAAAGGGACACAGATCGGTCTCCTCTCTCCCTGACAGGACGTGGAGCTCTGTGTTTACACACAGAGCTCCACGTCCCTGCTGTCACCGACAATCGCGGGTGTCTGGCGGACATCACGGCCGCCAGGCACACGCATCGGCTCCCGAGCGATGCGCCGGGCACGTTGTTTCCCCGATGCGCGCCCCCAGCGGCGCGCGCGGGGAATGACAACAATAGGACGTCCAAAGACGTCCACTCGGCACTTGAGAGCCACGCTGTGGACGTCTTTTGTCCATAGCGCGGATCCCAAGTGGTTAAAGTGGAGGTTCACACAAAAAATCTATTTTTAACACTAGATTGGGCCTATTTACGGGAAGCAGAATCAGGTGTTTTGTTTAAAATCAATGCAGTATTTACCGTTTTACAGATAGATGTTCTCCGTGGCTTCCGGGTATGATCTTCGGGACTGGGCATTCCTATTTGATTGACAGCCTTCCCACGGTCGCATACAGCGTGTCACCAGTTGCCGAAAGAAGCCGAACGTCGGTGCGGCTCTATACGGCGCCTGCGCACCGACGTTCGTCTACTTTCGGGAACTCGTGACGCGCTGTATGCGACCGTCGGAAGGCTGTCAATCAAATAGGAACGCCCAGTCCCGCAGCCCATACCCGGAAGCGGCGGAGAACATTGATCTCTAAAACGGTAAGTACTGCATTCATTTTAAAAAAAACACCCGATTCTGCTTCACAAAATTAGCCTCAATCTAATGTTAAAAATGTATTTTTTGGGTGAACCTCCACTTTAAGGATTATATGAGATTTTAGTGATTGAGTTTCCATACTTTAATAGCACAAGCAGTTTATACCATAAAACAATACAATGAGCAAAGTGATAAGTGGAAAGTGTAGTACCAGCATCAACCCGATGTTACACTACATAAGCCCGAAGGTTTTACTCGCTTTATTCTTACACCACAGCTGAAGTTCCTGAAGAAAATCTATCTGCGAATTGCTGTAAAATGAACAGACTCAGCAGGAGGCGTGGGGAGTGTTCTAAGTGCATGCCGTATATAATGTAATTAGTAACTAAACTTCTCCCTTTGGCTTTACTGCCTTAAAAATTGCTCTCGCTCAGATCTCGCCGTAAGTGTTAAACAAAACCGTTAAGTGAAATGGCCCAAGGCAGCGGGAAATAGATTGTGTTTTCCAAAGTAATTTAATTTTAATATACAACAATACCGACTATTATAAAAGGATGAGTGCTTGTTATGATTTCCTTTCAGGACTGAGCTCACCTTCCCTTGTATTTTAAACGTATTATAGACAAGCTTTGATTTGCCTGTGTTTGGGACTGTACCGTTCACATATTCTGATTTAATAAGAACAAATTTTATGGGATTTCGAGATTTCATGTATTTGGCCATACAGTGTGCAAAGCCTGCATCAGAGCCATCTTTAACCACTTCATTACTGGGCACTTAAACCCCCTTCGTGCCCAGACCAATTTTCAGCTTTCAGCGCTGACGCATTTTGAATGACAATTGCGCGGTCATACAACACTGTACCCAAATTATATTTTTATCATTTTTTTCCCACAAATAGAGCTTTCTTTTGGTGGTATTTGATCACCTCTGCGATTTTTATTTTTTGCGCTATAAACATAAAAAAACAGAAAATTTTGAAAAAAAACACAATATTTTAAAATTTTTATAATAATATCCCATTTTTTTAAAATAAAAATAAAATTTTTCCCTCGGTTTAGGCCGATACGTATTCTTCTACATATTTTTGTTTAAAAAAAATCGAAATAAGCGTATATTGATTGGTTTTTGCGCAAAAGTTATAGCGCCTACAAAATAGGGGATAGATTTATGATTTTTTTTTTTTTTTTTTTACTAGTAATGGCTGCAATTTGTGATTTTTATTGGGACTGCGATATTGCGGCGGACGTATCGGACACTTTTGACACAATTTTGGGACCATTCACATTTATACAGTGATCAGTGCTATAAAAATGCACTAATTACTGTATAAATATGACTGGCAGTGAAGGGGTTAACACTAGGGGGTGAGGAAGGGGTTAAATGTATTCCCTCATTGTGTTCTTACTGTGTGGGGGGAGGGGGGTGACTGGGGGAGGTGACCGATCTGTGTCCCTATGTACAAGAGACACAGCATCGGTCTCCTCTCTCCCTGACAGGACGTGGAGCTCTGTGTTTACACACAGAGCTCCACGTCCCTGCTGTCACCGACGATCGCGGCCGCCAGGCACTCGCATCGGCTCCCGAGCGATGCGCCGGGCACGTTGTTTCCCCGCTGCGCACCCCCAGCGGCATGCACGGGGAATCACAACAACAGGACGTCTAAAGACGTCCACTCGGCACTTGAGAGCCGCGCTGTGCACGTCTTTCGTCTATAGCGCGGCCCTCTAGTGGTTAATGTTGATTGGACCCTGGGCAAAAAAAATCTTGCCCCCCCCCCATGCACTTGTCCTCTCCACCTGCGCCTCTGAGACCTACAATAAATATCAGCTAGACTTAAAATCAGTTTACTGTATCAGATCAGGCAGCGATTGCGATTGGTTGCCAGAGGTTACAGCATATCATTACCACTCACTGACTGGTTGCTAGAATATACAGCACACATTACGGCTCACTGATTAGTTGCTAGAGGTTACAGCACATGATTTCTTCTTGTTGATTGGTTGCTAGAGATTACTGTACAGTAATACTCGATACAGGGACTGATACTCACTACAAGAACTGATACTCACTACAAGGACTGATACTCACTACAAGGACTGATACTCAATACAAGGACTGATACTCACTACAAGGACTGATACTCAATACAAGGACTGATACTCAATACAAGGACTGATACTCAATACAAGGACTGATACTCACTACAAGGACTGATACTCACTACAGGGACTGATACTCACTACAAGGACTGATACTCACTACAGGGACTGATACTCGCTACAAGGACTGATACTCACTACAAGGACTGATACTCACTACAAGGACTGATACTTGATACAAGGACTGATACTCACTACAAGGACTGATACTCAATACAAGGACTGATACTCACTACAAGGACTGATACTCACTACAGGGACTGATACTCGCTACAAGGACTGATACTCACTACAAGGACTGACACTCACTACAAGGACTGATACTTGATACAAGGACTGATACTCACTACAAGGACTGATACTCAATACAAGGACTGATACTACAAGGACTGATACTCGATACAAGGACTGATACTCACTACAAGGTCTGATACTCACTACAAGGACTGACACTCACTACAAGGACTGATCTCGCATATTATATAGGGGGAGTTCTTCCTTCCATGAATAATGTGAAGAGAAAAGATTGTTGATCTTGTTTTATTTGTTTTCATGATTGGTATTTAATAAAAATTTGTATATTTTAAGTTGATTGTGATCCTTGGGGTGCCTATAAAGCCAATAACTATATGACATATATTTTGTTACAATCACAGAATTTTGGTGCCCCCTATTTTTTTTACAATAGTGGGTTTCTGTATCACCATCCAGTGGAGACACACCTTTGGTTTAGAGCCCTTTCACACTGGGGTGTTGGGGGCGTCGGTGATTTAGCATCATTATTTTTAGCGGTGCTTTACCGTCGTTTTAGCAGAGCTTCTCGGCTGCTAGCGGGGCGATTTTAACCCCCGCTAGCGGGAAAAAAGGGTTGAAAGCGCTGCTGCAGCAGCGCTTTGGCGACGCTGCCCATTGATTTATATATGCAGGGGCGCTTTAGGAGCAGAGTATACACCACTCCTAAAGCTCCTCAAAGATGCTGCTTGCAGGACTTTATTTGATATCCTGCCAGTGACAGGAGAGGCACTTTACAGGCGCTTTGACAATTTGCACCTAACACCTGAATCGCTGAACAAAGATGCACTGCAGGGGGCTGTCAAAACTGAACTGCACATATGTGAATCCGGTCTAAGCACTGATGGAGGACCTATAGGTTTTTCTCATTCAGTTACACTCTCCACTTCCCCTTTCACATGTATGGATTCCCTGAGGATCCGTACCTTGATCCTCCGCTTGCTCAGCAGGGATCGCACCGTTGGTCCCCGCTGACCTGGAAGATGACAGGGCAGTCTGTGCACACTGTGCAGGGACCGCCCCGGCCAGATCTCTGCTCTCCTCTATGGGGGGATCGGCTGAACACGGACCGTCTGTCCGTGTTCATCCGATCCGCAGACGCATGGAAAAATAGGATTTTCCTCCGTATGCAGAAATGGACCATAGCGGGGACTGATGAGCTCGGGGGTCAGCGGATGTTCAGCGGATGGTCAGCGGATGTTCATCCGCTGACATTCGCAATCCCATAGGGATCATGTATGTCCGTATTTCATCCGAAAACAGATGGATAAATTACGGACATACATTCCGCAGGTGTGAAAGGGCCCTTACAAGTAGGACCCGTTTAAAGTGAAATTAACTGGTTAACGCCCGCCGCATGTACATATACGTCCACAGAATGGCACGTACAGGCATATGGGCGTACATGTACGTCCCCGCCTTTCCGCGGGTCGGGGGTCCGATCGCGACCCCCCCCCCGGTACATGCGGCGGTCGGTAACCCGCAGGGAGCGATCCGGGACGAGGGCGTGGCTATTCGTTTCTAGCCGCCCCCTCGCGATCGCTCCCCGGAGCTGAAGAACGGGGAGAGCCGTATGTAAACACTGGCGGCTGCATCGATCGAGTGATCCTTTTTATAGGGAGACTCGATCGATGACGTCAGTCCTACAGCCACACCCCCCTGCAGTTGTAAACACACACTAGGTGAACCCTAACTCCTACAGCGCCCCCTGTGGTTAACTCCCAAACTGCAACTGTCATTTTCACAATAAACAATTCATTTTTTGCTGTGAAAATGACAATGGTCCCAAAAATGTGTCAAAATTGTCCAAAGTGTCCGCCATAATGTCGCAGTCATGAAAAAAATCGCTGATCGCCGCCATTAGTAGTAAAAAAAAAAAAAAATAATAATAAAACTATCCCCTATTTTGTAAACGCTATAAATTTTGCGCAAACCAATCGATAAACGCTTATTGCGATTTTTTTTTTACCAAAAATAGGTAGATGAATACGTATCGGCCTAAACTGATGAAAAAAAAAATGTTATATATGTTTTTGGGGGATATTTATTATAGCAAAAAGTAAAAAATATTGCATTTTTTTCAAAATTGTCGCTCTATTTTTGTTTATAGCGCAAAAAATAAAAACCGCAGAGGTGATCAAATACCAAAAGAAAGCTCTATTTGTGGGAAAAAAAGGATGTCAATTTTGTTTGGGAGCCATGTCGCACGACCGCGCAATTTTCAGTTAAAGCGACGCAGTGCCGAATCGCAAAACCTGGCCTGGGCATTTAGCTGCCTAAAGGTCCGGGGCTTAAGTGGTTAAAGTGGTTGTAAACCCACTAAAAAAACAGCAAAACAAATGCAGTTCTTCTCGTGTCTTGAAGTCTCCGGCTTTTACACGGCATCAATGTTACTATTTAGGCCAACTTATACCAATTTATGCAAAGAAAGTAGCAAAATGTCAACAGAGGCTAAGGCTTGATGACAGTCAGCACGCATGCGCCAGTCCAAGATGAATGACAGAACACCGGAACTCTTCCGCGTGTCTTTAGTTCCTACCCGAGACCTTTTTGCTGCGCCCGCCATGCGTCCGTTTCCATGGCAACAGAGATCACTTGGGTTTTGTACCAGCGGCTCGTGTGGACCTCCCCGTGCGGCGTGTGCTGTGATGCGGCTCCGTGCACTGAACGATGAACAGGTGAGGAGGCCAGTGTTATGTATGCTTCATGGATATAAAAGGAAAACTACGGCAGTTGCCCATGGCAACCCTTGTTTTACTCCCGTGGGAATAAGCAGCTAATCTCCCTTCATTTAGATGTCCTGGCTTTATTTTGTCCATTGCATGGGTGCTCCGCCTGCAACCCTCCAGCTTTTGTGGGACTACAATTCCCATGAGGCATTGCAAGGATGAGCGTTAAAAACATGACTTCCAAAGGCTGAGGCATGATGGGAATTGTAGTTCTGCAACAGCTGAAGAGGCGCAGGTTGAGCACCCATGATGTCCCATTGCTGGGTGCCCTCCCGGGGGGGCTCAAATCTGAGTGGGCGTGATTTAGTGTAATAAAACAGACAGGTGTTAAAATATAACTAAAGGCAAAGTTTTTTTTTAAGCCCCAGAAGATTTGGCTGCTCAATGACCGGGCCATTTTTTGCAATATGGCACTGCGTCGCTTTAACTGACAATTGCGCGGGCGTGCGATGATGTACCCAAACAAAATTGACAACCTTTTTTCCCCACAAATAGAGCTTTCTTTTGGTGTTATTTGATCATCTCTGCGTTTTTTTTTTTTTGTGCTATAAATAAAAAAAGAGCGACTATTTTGAAAAAAACACAATATTTTGTACTTTTTGCTATAATAAATATCCCCAATTTACTTTAAAAAAAGCGATTTTTTTTTTCCTCAGTTTAGCCCGTTATATATTCTTCTACATATTTTTGGTAATACAAATCACAATAAGCGTATATTGATTGGTTTGCGCAAAAGTTATAGCGTCTACAAAATAGGGGATAGATTTATTGAATTTTTATTATTATGATTTTTTTAACTTGTAATGGCGGCGATCTGCGATTTTTAGCAGGGCTGCGACATTGCGGCAGACAAATCGGACACTTTTTTGTCAATTTTTTGGGACCATTGGCATTTATACAGCGATTAGTGCAATAAAAATGCACTGATTACTGTGTAAATGTGACTTGCAGGGAAGGGGTTAACACAAGGGGGTGATCAAGGGGTTAAGTGTGTTCTAACTTTAAGGGGGGGTGGGGCTTACTATAGGAGATGACAGATCGTTGGGCCAGATTCATAAAAAACTGCGGCGGCGTAACGTATCGTCTTTACGTTACACCGCCGCAAGTTTTCAGCGCAAGTGCCTGATTCACCAAGCACTTGCGTGTAAACTTACGGTGGTGTAACGTAAAGACGTCCGGCGCAAGCCCCCCTAATTCAAATGGGGCGTGTACCATTTAAATTAGGCGCGTTCCCGTGCCGAACGTTCTGCGCATGCTCCGTGTGAAAATTTCCCGACGTGCATTGCGCGAAATGACGTCGCCTGACGTAATGTTTTGAATGGCGACGTGCATAACGTACTTTCGTATTCCCGGACGTCTTACGCAAAAAAAAAAATTGAAAATTCGACGCAGGAACGACGGCCATACTTTAACATGGGCTGTCTAAAATTAAGCCATGAAAAAGAAGGCCTAACTTTGCGACGGGAAAAAACGACTAGCGACGACGTAACGAACGCGCGTACCTTCGTGGATCGCCGTAAAAGCTAATTTGCATACCCGACGCTGGAAAACTACGCAAACTCCACCCAGCGGCGGCCGAAGTATTGCATCCTAAGATCCGAAGGTGTACGAAGTCGTAAGCCTGTCGGATCTTAGCCAAATGCTGTTGTAACTTGTTTTGAGGATTCAAAACAACGCTACGACGCGGCAAATTTGAAAATACGCTGGAGTATCAGTAGATACGCCAGCGTATTACATCTGTGAATCTGGCCCATTGTTCCTAGCTTGTAGGAACTCACAATCTGTCTTTCCTCTCCTCACAGAACAGGGACGCGTGTGTTTACACACACACACACGCACGTTCCTGTTCTGCCTCTCGTGGTCGGCGGTCATTGCGACTAAGGATGAGCTCTGGCGTGTTCGCATAGTACACGTGCAGAGCCCGCCAAGAAGTCTGCACGGCGCTGCGCTAATCACAGTCAGGGAGACATTGTCCCGATGCTCGGCTGCAGGCATCGTGAAATGTCTCCCCGGCTGTGATTAGCGCAGCGCCGTGCACACTTCCTGGCGGGCTCTGCACGTGTACTATGCGAACACGCCAGAGCTCATCCTTAATCGCGACCGACCTCCATGTGCAACGTCAGACGCGCCTGCTATCCTGCTTAAAGGGACCGACGTACAGCTACAATGGTTCGCAGGATCGCGCCGACCTGCCACAGTGTAATGATGGCGGCAAGTGGTTAAAGATAGAGTGGAGAGGGGTTAGAACCCCTGCCTGTTTTTATTGCTGTCTGTGTCCCCGCCGTTGGAGGGGTTCACCCTCTCTGTTTGTCATTATCCTCAACAGTGAAAATCCCAAAGAGTTGTGACCAGAACAGGAATAGAGAAGAGATCTTCCGATGGGGACACTAGCTCTGGCGACACACCGGGATTCCCTCTTTTTGGAGAGATTTCCTCTCACTTCCTGTTTGGCTGTGGGACAGGCAGTGAAGGGAAATCTCCCCAATGGAGATATAGGTGGTGAAAAAAAACTGACAGGGGTTATAACCCTCCCTTAGGCTTGGTTTCCACTAGTGCGACTTTTCATGCAACTTTAGTCGCAGAGCATTGATTTCAATTGCACCTGTTCCCATCTATGCGACTTAAAGTTGCAGCGACTATAAAAAGGGGCCTGCACTACTTTGATGCGACTTTGTCTCAGAGAGTGTAAAGTCAGATCAAAGTTGCATCAAAGTCGCACAACTTTGGAGTCGCACTAGCGAAAACTTAGCCTTAGACCCCATACACACTATTATTTTTTTTGCTGATTTTTGCCTTCAGATTTACCAAAACCATATCATATGAGGTCAGGCCGTAAAAGTTTCAATTTGCATGCAATCAGAAAGGCCTTTGCACTACATGGTTTTGGTAAATCTGAAGACAAGAATCTGCGGAAAATCTAATAGTGTGTATGGGGCATGCCTCTATACAAAAGGAAAAAAAAAAGTTGTCTTTAGTTTAAGCTGTAAACTAAAGTGCGCATGCACAGCTCAGCTTATAGTGCAGGGCCTGTCTCTGAGTGGTAGGATGATCTGCGTGAACAGGACTGACATCATCCTCAACCTAGGAAAAGAGAGAGGAGGCTAAGGGGGTCTGAGGAGGAGAGGGGAAGTCAGGGGCTGGATTCTCATCCACACCCCCCCCCCCTGTACTCACAGGGCTAGATTCAGAAAGATGCGCGCATCTTTCTGCGGTCGTAACGTATCTCCGATACGTTACGCCGCTGTAACGTATCTCCGATATGTTACGCCGATGTAACGTATCTCCGATACGTTACGCCGCTGTAACTTTGGGCGCAAGTTCTGTATTCAGAAAGAACTTGCGCCCTTAGTTACGGCAGCGTAACATATGTGTGGCGGCGTAAGCCCGCCTAATTCAAATGGGGATGTTGGGGGTGTGTTTTATTTAAATTTCATTTGACCCCGCGTTTTTGACGTTTTTTTTTTTAACGGCGCATGCGCCGTCCGTAAAATATCCCAGTGTGCATTGCTCCAAAGTACGCCACAAGGACGTATTGGATTCGACGTGAACGTAAATGACGTACAGCCCTATTCGCGAACGACTTACGCAAACAACGTAAAATTTTCAAAACTCGGCGCGGGAACGACGGCCATACTTAACATTAGCTACGCCTCATATAGCAGGGGTAACTATACGCCGAAAAAAGCCTAACGTAAACGACGTAAAAAAATGCACCGGCGGGACGTACGTTTCTGAATCGGCGTAAATACCTATTTAGCATATTCCTTGCGTAACTATACGTAAGCGCCACCTAGCAGCCAGCGTAAATATGCAGCCTAAGATACGACGGTGTAAGACACTTACGCCAGTTGGATCTTAGGGAAATCTATGCGCAACCTGATTCTCTGAATCAGGCACATAGATACGACCGCCCGCACTCAGAGATACAGGAGATACGCCGTCGTATCTCGTTTCTGAATCTAGCCCACAGATTACAAATACTGTCAGGTTCCCAGCTGCAAAGAAGGGGTTAATCTACTGGTCGCATACAGTGGCAGGATGGCGATGACGGGGTTAATGTCCAGATGTGCAGGATAACGGTGCTGAAGGGTTATGAAGGTCACATAGGGACAGCATGGAGATAGTTTGTGGAGGAGAAAACGGGGGGGGGGGGGGGGGGCATGAAAGGGTTAAAAAAAAAGTTCTGTGCGTCACTGAAATGGGATGAATGAATCTGTAACTGCAGCTGCTGATCCATTCATTCTTTCCCCGTTGATAAGTACGCCATCTTTCTCCTTCCTCAGTTGGAAGACGAAAGGGAGGGATGAACACCTTGGATTGACCAGGTACAGTGTCTCTGTGTATGAAGCTGTGGAATGATGACTTGGAATTTTTCATCAGTCTTTATATGGAATAAATAGTGATTAAATATACATGCTTTTTCATTATTATGATAAGAAACAAACAGAAAAAAATGTTAGGTAGATTATATAATGTTGCATATGAATATTTTGTATTTTCATATGCAAACAGCAGATGGCGCTCTCAGCTCTCGCGTTTACTCGCGTATACTTTATAGATAAAAAACCTGTTTACAGAGCTCAATGGCTCAAGCTGAAATTTTACATACAACTGAGACATCATACATCTTTTCAGATTGCTCTACATGAGGTTGCAATGAGATAGAGAATACCCGAAAGGAAACCACTTTCACTGCAACCTGTCTTTATAAAACACAATGCCATGGAAATCCTTTGTCAAATGTTTATTTATAAAGCAAAGGTTGTGTTTGTGTGTGTGTGTATGTGTAATATATATATATATATATATATATATATATATATTACAGTGCCTTGCGAAAGTATTCGGCCCCCTTGAAAATTAGGTGCCTCGGCTTATATTCAGGTCGGCTTATACTCGAGTATACACGGTAATTTTAGGTTGGGTCTGCATTACTCAGGCAAGTGATATGGAGGGTAGGGGCAATAAAGGGAGCGCACAGTTATCACCCGGAAAAAGCACATACTGCAACACTCCCAACCAGCAGTCCAATCAGTGTTTAAAGTGAGTGAAGGCTGCTGATTACAGCATACACAGCTTTATTCAAAGAAGTCATCAATGTAAATAATATGTTTCATAACTGCTAATTTTCCACTGATTATTATTAATATAATGGCAGCATAAACAGAAAATATAATATAATTTTTCATTGTTTCCTAACATTCTGCATTGCAGTGATTTAACATTTACAGTGATTGGATTACTTTGTCTGAGTTAAATAGAAAACATTTTTTTTCTGCTTTTTAGGATTGATATTCGCGGATCGTTCTCCGGAGTCCATGTGAACAAGGTAAAGACTTAGGATTCTTAAACGAGATACGACGGCGTATCTCCAGATACTCCGTCGTATCGATGCGCCTGATTCTTAGAATCAGTTACGCATAGATTTCCCATAGATCCGACTGGCGTAACTGTGTTACACCGTCGGATCGTAAATGCATATTTACGCTGGCCGCTAGGTGGCGCTTCCATCGAATTCCGCGCTGAGTATGCAAATTAGCTAGATAGGCAAATTCACAAACGTACGCCCCGGCCGACGCAGTACATTTACGCCGTTTACGTTAGGCTTTTCCCGGCGTATAGTTACCCCTGCTATATGGTGGCGTAAGTGCGGCGTACCAATGTTGAGTATGGCCGTCGTTCCCGCGACAACATTTTTTTTTTTTTAGTTGTTTGTGTAACTCATCCGTGAATGGGGCTGGACGTAATTTACGTTCACGTCAAAACCAATACGTCCTTCAGGCGTATTAGGAGCAATGCACACCGGGAGATTTCCACGGACGGCGCATGCGCCGTTCGTGAAAAACGTCAATCACGTCGGGTCACACAACATTTACATAAAACACGCCCCCCTGTTCCAAATTTTAATTAGGCGGGCTTACGCCAGCCGATTTACGCTACGCCGCCGCAACTTACAGAGCAAGTGCTTTGAGAATGCAGCACTTGCCCGTCGAAGTTGCGGAGTCGTAACGTAAATCAGATACGTTACGCCCGCACAAAGATAATCGATCGTACGTGAATCTGGCCCTTATTGTCCATTTTATAATCTTTTGTTTTCTTTCCTGGCAAAGTCCTTTTATACACAAACCTGCCCGGGTTTTCCTCCACATTGCTGAATAACTGTGTATTATTCTGAAGAATTCTGTACAGCGCCAATGCAGTACC
The DNA here is from genome assembly GCF_905171775.1 of Rana temporaria. NCBI lineage: Eukaryota > Metazoa > Chordata > Amphibia > Anura > Ranidae > Rana > Rana temporaria. Next base: position 168,348,825 of record NC_053494.1, on the reverse strand, counting down.
TGAGCTGTTTCAGTGTCTGTTTCTGGATCTCTCTATTCACATACTGGTATGACAATGGATGGTCTGTTTCTTTTGCTGGATAAAAATATGTGGATGTCTCATTTTTTTTTTCATCTTAAATCTTGAAGTGTTACTATCTGTCTCATAGAATTTTTCAGCAATCTCTAAATGGAATAAATAGTGATTTGATGTACATGCTTTTTTCATTAATATGGTAAGAAATGATAAAAAAAAAAAATCAGGGATATATACAATGTTGCATAAGAATATTTTGTTTTTTCATATGCAAACAGCTGTTTTTTTATATTTACCTATAGCTAAAAAAATGGTTTACAGAGCTCAATATCCCAGGCTTAAATTGTACATACAACTGAGACAGCAGTGTCTCCATAGGCGTGCGCACAGGGTGTGCCAGGTGTGCCCAGGCACACCCTAATCACCCTGTACAGATCAGATTCCCCCTACTGATCTGGCTCCCTCTTTCCCCCCACAGCACTGCCGACTTCCCTCCTCTCCCACCGGTTGTAACTTTGGATGTTTTAGGATGAGTGGGGGAAGGGGCCAGTAAATATGCCATTTACTGGCCCTTTCCCTTTCTGAATGAACATCGTGAGTGATCGGTAGAGTGTGTTTGAGCTTTGGGGTGCACACCCTAATGCCAAAGGCTGCGCACACCTATGAGTGTCTCATCCTCCTATTTATACCTTTTTTCAGATCGCTCTACATGAGGTTGCAATGAGGGAGAGAGTACCTGAAAGGAGACCACTTTCACTGCCCTCTGTTTTTGCCATGAAAATCCTTTGTCAAGTGTTATATTGTAAAGCACTGCGTAAACTGTTGGCGCTATATAAATCCTGTATAATAATACTGTATTGTGTGTGTGTGTGTGAGTTGCCAATTAATACCAATACTTTAACAGTTTGGCCCCAGAGCACTACATCCTCCACAAATACCAACTTTCTAAATTTTGGTGTTTGCATTGCCTTTCTCTTATTCCCCACAGTGAAAAGGGGCATGTCAATGCAAATACTAAATGTTAAAGCTGAGGTCCACCCTAAAACTTACCAGAAATGGCTGTTGCTAGGCAGATCGTCCTAATCTGCCACTTCCTCGTGATCTTCTCTCTTCTCCTCCTCGCATTGCCTCCTGGGAAATGGGGCGTGCTGTCTTCTGGGAACTGTGGGTCTCCCAGAGGACAGCCGCCCATTCCCAAACGTTGTGCGACTCAAGCAGTAGGAAACAGGCAGTGAAGCCACAAGGCTTCACTGCCTGTTACCCTTAGTGAGGATGGCAGCACCGGCACACAATCCGGAGGATGGATCGGCCTCGGGCGGCCGACATCGTGGGCACGCTGGACAGGTAAGTGTGCATATTAAAAGTCAGCAGCTACAGTGTTTGTAGCTGCTGACTTTTTTATTTATTTATTTTTTCCTAGCTGGACCTCCGCTTTAAGTATTGGTGCCATAATCATTCAGGAATTGACAGTTTCTAAATCTGACTTGTATTTTTCAGGTGCCAGGAACCCTGGAAGTGCTTGATCCAGAAGGTAAATAAACATTGACCATATTCCAGAGCAGATAAGCATGGCCTTGAAAATCACACCAGCTTCAAATAAAAAAATATTGAGCTGGCTGTTATGCTTTGGATCAGTTCCCTTTAACACACAACATTACAATGGCTCCTATCTGAGTAACAATAATACAATTTCTGTAAAGGAGCCTCGTACTGTATGGTGTGAGGAATCGGTTCAGCATGGTGGAGAATCTTTGCATGTGATCATTTAGACTACCTTTATCTTTCTGTAGTTATCTTCTACTTGATCCAATTACTGTAGATCCAAATCCACCCATTACAATCTCATATAAGCCCTCCTCACTTCAAGAGTCTATTGCCCTTAAGTACCACTGCTGTGGTCACTTATAACACCAGCCATTTGATGGCCTGACAGTTATAATGAGGGTTTGGCCGAGGAAGGAGACGTGGCTTGCCTCCGAAACGCGTCCAGATTGGCTTTTCTCCTCCAGGTTGACAGACCAAGGTCCAGGCTTTGACAATGCTCTTTGGCATCCTCCGACATCCTCCTCCACTGTAGCCATCGGAGCGGCATTGGACTGACAGCCCCCCATGGGCAGGACGCTCTTGCTCTGAGCATTTTCGGGTCTAACGCCTGTCCTGTTCACACTTTTGTGAGGGGCACTTTTTATATATATTATTAATTGTATATTAAACTGTACTACACCAAGAGTCTGCTTGGCGCTTCTCTCCACTCTCCGTCTTTTTTTGCAGCATGGGTTTCCCAGCCCCATTGGGCAAAAGCAGCTTTGCATCGCCCTTGGAGATAGTAACTTGTTTTTAACCCTTTCAGGCTATTTTTAGTCATCCTATTTCCTGGAAATTTTATGAACAGTACACCTTATTAGTTTATGATCAGTACTTTTTTACTATTGGCTCTCCCACAGAGAAGGGTAGCACTGAGAATTCTGTTTGTTAGTTATCATTCACTGCATGTCTTTGTTGTAACTGTTTTGGGATTTATTGGGTTTATTTCCGATTTAACACTTTAATGTCCTTTCGAAAGTTGTTTTCAATCTTTATAAATCTGCATCTTTTATTAAAATGATTTCTTTTTAGAAAGTCCATTTTTTTTAAATACTGTTTCACGTCATGATTTGCTTTACTAAATGCTTTTTTGTCCTTTTTTTTTAAGATAATGATTCTCTAAAGAGGGCTGGATCCCGGTAAGTAGAGCCCATTTCAAATAATGCTGCATTCTCATTGATTTCATCAGTTAGATTTTGCCAGTTGAAAGTTCAGTTAGAAATGCAATGCGTTTGATTTGGCTTTGAAACCATAATGCAAAAAGGGTTAAAAATGTTATCTTCTAATACTGATTGTGTGTTTTTTTTTAGAAAACCGTATATTTGTGACGGACAAGAGTTTGCAAGAGATGATTATGTATGTGTTATATATTACCAAGAAAATGTATTTATGCATTGTACAGTATAATGTATTACCTTTAGATATAGACTGGGCCCAGGTTCACACTGGGCTGCGGGAGTGAAGCCGCGCGAGTTCAGCTGTACTCGCATTATTTCACTCCCGCCTGTCAGTCTCAATTTTGACCGCGATTACAGAAACATCTGTGCAGTTTCTGCACAGACGTCAACGTAAATCGTGGGCCGAAATCGCAAAAAGTAGTACACAAACTACTTTTTGATATCGGTGCAGCGCGGCAGATGCAGCGTCACACCGATTAGGACAGTGTCATTGCCGGCAAATGCCGCAGATTTGACATGTCAAAACGCAGCAATGTGAACCAGGGCTTATAGAGCAAACTATTCCAAATGATCATCTAGCAATTTTACCATGTATGATATTTCTATAGCACTGTGTACATTGTCAATGCTATATAAATACCTGTAATGTGCTATGCCATATATATGTCTGTCAAAGGGGCATGACTGAAAAAGGGTCTGCCAATCGAAATTGCATCAGCGCTGACCAGTGTGTTCTGGCTGTGAGGGGGCACCTTTTATACACCTAAAAAAAAAAAAGCGCATGTGTGAGTGTTTGTGTCCACTCCCTTTTATGTACTTGTATAAAGATGGCCATACACTATGCAATCTGATTGTATATTGTGTATTTAGTGAGAAGGGTGATCACTGATTGATTGCATTTTTCGCAAAAAAATGAGAAGCTGGGAGTGGGAGGGTGGATGATGCAGGGTGTATGCTAATGAGGTCAGCTGGTCAACTCCTTCCTGTGTCATAACCTATATTCTGAGAAGTAAGACATTGCAGATTGATAAGTCTGGAAACATGGATGAGGACAAGTAAAATAAGTGTATGTAGAATTAATGGAATGCTCTATTGGTACATAGGAGTGCTGGAACTTAAAAAAAAAAAAAAAAAAGGGTGAACAAAGGTGAACTTATCCTTTTAACCGGTTCCCAACCGGCTCAGGCATATATACTGCTGCAGAATGTCTCTCCTGGGCGAAACCCTGTGTATATACAGCTTTGTCCAGGAGAGCCACCGGAGGGTGCACGAGCGCCAGCATGGGGATTTGTGTGCTTTATGTAAACGCACAAATCCCTGTGCTGTCAGAGGAGAGAAGACAGATAGTGTGTTTCTACAATGTTGAAACAGCGATCTATCATCTCTCCTAGTCACTCCCCTCCTCACACAGTTAGAACACGCTGAGGGAACACGCTGTTAACCCTTTGATCACCCCCTAGTGTTAACCCCTTCCCTGCCAGTGACATTTATACAGTAATCGGTGCATATTTATAGGACTGATCGCTCTATAAATGGCAATGGTCCCAAAAATGTGTCAAAAGTATTCGATCTGTCCTTCGCAATACCACTAAAAATCGCAGATCACTGTCACTAGTAAAAAAATAATAATAATAATAACAACGCCATAAAAATTCCAAAAATTATTCCCATAGTTTGTAGACGCTATAACTTTTTCACAAACCAATCAATATACGCTTATTGCGATTTTTTTTTTTTTTAATTATTATTATTATATATATATATATATATATATATATATATATATATATATATATATATATATATATATATATATATATATATATATATATTTTTTTTTTTATTTTTTTACCTAAACTGATGAAGAAATTTGTGTTGTAAAAATATTTTTGGGGGTATTTCTTATAGTAAAAAGATATTGTTATTTAATTTTTTTCAAAATTGTCTCTCTATTTTTGTTATATCGCAAACAATAAAAACCGCAGAGGTGATCAAATGCCACCAAAAGAAAGCTCTATTTGTGGGGAAAAAAGTACGTACATTTTGTCTGGGTCTCGTACGACCGCGCCATTGTCAGTTAAAGCGATGCAGTGCCGTATCTCAAAAATAGCCTGGTCATTGAGCAGCCAAATCTTCCGGGGCTGAAGTGGTTAAGGAGTAATTTACATGGGAGTACTTATACATATGCCCATGAAGGAGCCGTCGTCATCCACACGGCATGCAGAGATATTCTGCGCAGGCATCCTGTTGAATTCAATAACAGACCACCGATTGCATGGATCTCCATGCACATCTTGGAATGTTCATCTGTGCGGGTTTTATGGATTGGACCTGCCCAGGCATTTACTCTGGGATGCTTGTGAAGGTCCATGCGGCCTCTCATTGATTTGAACAGGCTGCCTACACGTTTCATGGAAAGCCTGTGCATCCTATGCGGATGAAGATAGCCTCTTGGCACAGGCATATGGATCAATACGCCCAGCTCTATTAAGGTTGTATAGCCAATAAGTTGGTCTACACCAGTGTTTCTAAATTCCAGTTTTCAAGGTACACCAACAGTAGGCATGTGCATTTCGTTTAGTTCTGAATCGAAATTCGGACAAATTTTTCATTATTCGGAAATTCGGATGCAAACGAATTCCCGAATTGTAATATTAACGAATTTAACCGAATCCGAACGAACGTTTTCGAATCGAAAACCCGCGGACGAAATTTGATCGAATTCGAAAACAAATTCTATTCGAATCGAATTCGAAAACAATTCGATTCGAAAACAAATTCGAATGAAAATTGAAAGCAAATTTGAATCAAAATCTAAAAAATATAAATCGATTTCTAAAAAAGAATACAATAAAATAGAATATAAAATAATAAAACAATAGAATGAAAATTAAAAAATAGTAAAGAACAGAATGGAATTTGATAGAATGTAATCAAATATAATAGAATATGACCTGGCTTCTTCTATCTATCTTCCATTTTCTGAAATTCGAATAGAAAAATATTAGAAGAGTAGAATAATAATAAAATATATATATATATATATATATATATATATATATATATATATATATTTTATTCTGCTCTATTCTAATATTTTTCTATTCGAATTTGAGTTCATTCTATATGAATTTCAAATTTCAGAAAATGGAAGATAGATAGAAGAAGCCAGGTCATATTCTATTGTATTTGATTACATTCTATTAAATTCCATTCTGTTCTTTACTATTCTTTGATTTTCATTCTATTGTTTTATTATTTTATATTCTATTTAATTGTATTCTTTTTTAGAAATCGATTTATATTTTTTATATTTTGATTCAAATTTGCTTTCAATTTTCATTCGAATTTGTTTTCGAATCGAATTGTTTTCGAATTCGAATAGAATTTGTTTTCGAATCCGATTGAAATATTATCGAATCCGGTCGAAATATTTTCGAATTCGACCGGGTTTTTCGAATTCAATCGAAAACAAACGAATTCCGAAAACGATTTTAACACATGTAACGAATCTAACTTAACGAAATTAATTAAATAACGAATTAAAACGAAACAATTTTTTTTTCCCTTTTGCACATGCCTAACCAACAGGTTGTGTATTCAGGATTTCCATTATTTTGCACAGGTGATTTAATCAGTTTCACTGCCTTTTTTTTACCATAACTTTTTCACCTGAGGGAAATCCTGAAAACATGACCTGTTGGTGTGCCTTGAGGACTGGAATTGAGAAAACTGGTCTACGCTAATGTTCTTTTCTTTTATTGGCCCAGTGCAGCTCTAATGAAAGTCAAGGTTTATTATCGCATTGCTCAAACTGTGCCACAGTTGATCATTGGGAGCCACCAAATAAAACTTAGGAACCCATGTTCACTAAAAGTTCTATACATCATACATACAGTTTCACATTCAATACTAAAATTCTTCGTCTTAACAATATTTAAAAATTTAAAAAAAAGATTAAAACTGTCATGAAATTTTTTCTTCTAAATCGTCTCTTCCGTCATTGCTACTTTGTATTATAATAAAGCATTTTATGGAATCTCTTTTGCCATTATAACCTGAATATTATTATTATAGTTATTCTTAGTGGCGCTTAGATAATGATAACATCTCTTCTATTTCAGCAGCAACCAATAAATTCACACAATGGGACGCTAGAAGTGCTTGGACCTACAGGTAATTACAAGACGGGGTGAACTAACAAAAGGTAAACCTGTATTATGATGGGGTTTATTCGTACATTATCAGTAAATGAAGTACATATAGCCTGGTTAATGGCTTATTTTGCTCATTTTCAGGTCAGTCGTTCACTGATTGTACAATCTGAATTATTTTATGCTGTAAAAGTAAATGCTGAATTTCTGGAATAAAAGTTATAAATGAATGCAGCTCTCTAATCATTATTTCATCCTTCAGTGTATTTTATTTTTTAATGTAAGAAGTGAAAGTACCTTCATATGACTTGGTGTCAGTCCCTGTACAGCAGAGCTTAAAGCGGAGTTCCACCCAAAAGTGGAACTTCCGCTTTAAGCACTCCTCGCCCCCTTTTGGCATGCATTTTTTTGGGGGGGGGGAGTGGGGGCTTCGGTAGGAGTGGGACTTCCTGTCCCACTTCTTACTTCAAACCAGGGACACTATGAATGGAGGCCGGAGAAGGGGGGGGGGGGAGAGGAGTGGTGCTCCGGGCGGCCGCGTCGCTGGACCGTGGAGCAGGTAAGTGTCTGGGAATTGTGCTGGGAGGGGGATTTGAAGTGGGGGGGTGTGTACTTGGAGGGAACATTTTAGGTTGGAGGGGACATTTGAACTGGGGGATGGAGAGGGGCAAAGATTTGTGGTGGGAGGGGGATTTCAGAGGGGGGGGGCAGATTTGTACTGGGAGGAGGGCCTATGCTTAGAGGGTAAGCATGTGGTTTAGTGCTCAGTGTTTTTTTGGGGGGATTTTTGCTGACACATAATGCTCATACATCTTGGGGGGGGGGGGATAGACAAAAACTCCAATCCTTTGGGTAGATGAGACGGCGTGTACTACATGTATTTGTATCTGCATATTTAGCCGTTTGGCTACAGTTCACATCTTCTTGACTTTGTGATTTGAGGTTCATTTTGTATTTGTTCATTGGCCATATACTACATGTTTATTGACAGTGGCAGTCAAATGTTTATTGAACCTCGGTGAAGAATTGAATGAACCTGCTCTGGCAGGTCCTACTGACATCCCACAATACAAGACCTATAATTTCCTATGGTCTGTTGAGGGACTAGCTTTGTGTTGAGGGATGCAGGGGTCATTCCATGGTGCACTTGACTTGAAATTAAAATTGGTATTAGTGTATGTATGTATGTATGTATGTATGTATGTAGAGCGAGTGTGTGTGTGTGTGTGTGTGTGTGTGTATGTATGTGTAATAAATATATATATATATGTGTGTATATATATTAGTGTGTGTGTGTGTGTGTGTATATATATATATATATATATATATATATATATATATATATATATATATATATATATATATACCGTATTTTCCGGCGTATAAGACGACTTTTTAACCCCTTAAAATCTTCTTAAAAGTCGGGGGTCGTCTTATACGCCGGTAACCTAACATCCCTTACCTTATCCTTAGACATGCAGAATCGCGGCCGTCCATTTTTCAAAAGCCGCGCCTCCTCTTAGGATAAGGTAAGGGATTGTCAAGACACAGTCAGGCATGTCATAAGGGAACAGCGAATCTGGCATGTAATGGGGCACAGGGAGTCTGGCATGTAATGGGGCACAGGGAGTCTGGCATGTAATGGGGCACAGTGAGGCATGTAATGGGGCACAGGCAGTCTGGCATGTAATGGGGCACAGGGAGTCTGGCATGTAATGGGGCACAGGGAGTCTGGCATGTAATGGGGCACAGTGAGGCATGTAGTAGACAGTCTGGCATGCAATGGTGGCACCGTGAGGCGAGGTATGACTAGTAGGAAGTGTATATTATATTATATATAATATGACCTCTCACCTTTAAGGGTCTCTGGGTGCCCAGGAGCTGCATTAACATATAGTATTAGAAGAACACTTATAACACATACAGGTATTCTAGAACGCTTTACCTACCAGCTTTCATAAAGCTCATTCACCAGTCTTGTCTTTTTTTATTCTTAAAGGAGAAGTGCAGCCAAAGCTTGTTTGATCACAGGAGTGCAGTTCATTTTGCACTTCTGTGACCCGTTTTCAGCAGACAGCGGGCTGAAGTCTGCTCTCCACTGATGTCACCGAGGTCGGTCCAGGCTCCGTGTCATCACGACCACAGAGTCAGGATCCGCCAGATCCCTGGACCGACACCTGGCTTAGCCTCTTAGCAAGGCGCTGAGAGCCTGAGCCAACCACCCTTGTCCTTCTCCACAGCTTAGCACTCCTGTGATCGAGGAGAGAGCAGAGCAGAGAGCTGTGACTGACAGTCAGCAGCTCTCTGCCGAGAAATCGGCGGTGTTCGGTCGATCGGTTCTAAGTGGAGAGGCACCGGGGGACAGATGCAGCATTGGACTAGGTAAGTATAATTCCTATAATTAAAAAGACAAAAAAAACATACTTCTCTTTAAATAGAGAAAATCTGATTGGAGGTCCTGTGAAACACATGCAGTTCTTAGCATTATACTGATAAACAAAACTTCCTTCAGTGTTTGTCCACAGAAGGCACTAAACTGTTTAATCTGTGGATAATGCATTTCTGGAGTTAAAAGCATAGCTCCAGAAACATTAAATTGTTTGAGCCCAGCTATGTATTAGAGTGGAAGAGAAGTCTAATGCCGCTTGCACACGATTGGAAACCGTAGATTTTTTTTCTACTGAATATTGGCTCAAACTTGTGTTGCATACACACGGTCACACAAATGTTGTCGGAAATTCCGAATGTCAAGAACACGGTGACATACAACACTACAACGAGCCTAGAAAAATGAAGTTCAATAGATTTTTGTGCGTCAAAATTGCATACAGACAATCGGAATTTCCGACAAGAACTTTTGCCGTCTGGAAAACTTGAGAACCAGCTCTCAAATTTTTGCTGTTGGAAATTCCGGCAGAAAATGTCCGCTGGGGCCTACACACGGTCGGAATTTCTTGTCGGAAATTCCGATCGTGTGTACGCGGCATTAGGGTTGATTTACTAAAACTGCCGGTCCGAAGCTCCGTGACCGCGGCCGTGGGACCCGCGGACCCGATCGCCGCTGGAGTCCCGCGATAGGTCCCCGGAGCTAAAGAACGGGGAGAGCTGTGTGTAAACACAGCTTACCCGTTCTTCACTGTGGCTCTGTCATTGATCGTGTGTTCCCTAATATAGGGAAACGCGATCAATGACGTCACACATCCAGCCCCGCCCCCCTACAGTTAAAAACACAGAGGAGGTCACACTAAACCCCTTCATTCCCAAACTGCAAATGACATTTTCACAGTAAACAATGCATTTTTAATGCATTTTTTGCTGTGAAAATGACAATGGTCCCAAAAATGTGTCAAAATTGTCCGATGTGTCCGCCATAATGTTGCAGTCACGAAAAAAAAATGCTGATTACCGCCATTAGTAGTAAAAAAAAAAAAAATTAATAAAAATGCAAAAATCCCCTATTTTGTAAACGCTATAAATTTTGCGCAAACCAATCGATAAACGCTTATTGCGATTTTTTTTTTTTTTTTACCAAAAATAGGTAGAAGAATACGTATCGGCCTAAACGGAGGAAAAAAAATGTATATATATTTTTTGGGGATATTTATTATAGCAAAAGGTAAAAAATATTGATTTTTTTTCAAAATTGTCGCTCTATTTTTGTTTTATAGCGCAAAAAATAAAAACCGCAGAGGTGATCAAATACCACCAAAAGAAAGCTCTATTTGTGTGAAAAAAGGACGCCAATTTTGTTTGGGAGCCACGTCGCACGACCGCGCAATTGTCAGTTAAATTGACGCAGTGCCGAATCGCAAAAACTGGCCAGGTCCTTTACCTACCTAAAGGTCCGGGTCTTAAGTGGTTAAAGTGATTCCAAACAGACACTGTTTAATTTACATTGCCCTCCTATTTCTATAGGTGAGTGATGGCACTGTAATTATTTTAATAAAAAAAAAAAAATCTAAGTACCTTTTTCCTAATCGATATACAGCTGTCACATGACCCAGATCTTTTGCAGCCTGTCTGCGGGGAAATATAAGCAGGAGGAGCTTCTAGTCCACGTTTACAATAAAAAAGGAAAAAAACTTTTGGAACACAGAGTAAAAATAAATAATATCAATGAACTGATTAAATTGGCATACAAATATATATTTGAAGGAGGCTGCCTCACACTCCTCCAGCCAGTACCTTAGAATAAAGCCCCATACACACGGTAGGACTTTTTGACAAAAAACTTCAAAATTAGCAAGTTTTCAAAAACATCCATCGGACAAACTTTTTCGGTTTTCATCGGACAAAAGTTCGCTCTGCAAACGGACAAACTTTTCGGCAACAAAAGTCCTACGGTGCAAAGTCCTATCGTGTGTACAGAAATCCATCGGACTTTTGTCCGAAGTACAAACACGCATGCCCAGAACCAATGTTAAAATCGACCAACAATAGAAGAAGTTGACCAAAGGGTGGCAGTAAAGAGCAGAAAAACCACGTGATGTTGGGAAAGTTTTGGGAAAGTTTGCCATGTGTATGCTATGGGTGTGCCCGGCCAACTCCCTTCGGACAAAAATCCACGGAAAAGTTTGTTTGAAGTCCGATCGTGTGTATGAGGCTTTAGAAGGAGGTGAAGCCACCATTAATCTTCATGTAATATCCCACCCAAATGGTGTTTAGTTGGTTAGTGGGCATGGAGGAGGAGGGAAGGGAGTGGACTGTCATTTACCACTGTGTATACACCCATATGTGTAACACTATAGTAACATGGGCTGCTCAGATGTGATAGGGAGGAAATGTTTAACATAGAAACTCACTAAAAACTGAGCATGTGCAGAGCTGTATTGGGGACATGAACAGAAGGTGGAGATAGGTAGCAGCAGACACGGAGCACCCCCCCTCTCTCCTGATTGGCTAACTGACTTTGACAGCAGCAGGAGCCAATGGCACCACTGCTATGTCTCAGCCAGTCGGAAGGAGAGTCCCGGACGGCTGAGGCACTCGTGGACATCGCTGGACAGAGATAGGGGTCAGGTAAGTATTAGGAGGTGCTGGAGGGTGGCTGCTGCACAGAGAAGGTTTTTTATCGTAATGCATAAATGCATTGAAATAAAAAAGAAAAAACTTCTGCCTTTGCAACCACATTAAGTTCATCATTTGACCCAGCACTGATTCATGGCTCTCAAACTATACAAACTGTATGCTGTCAGTTCGTATTGTTCTACTGGCTACTGGCCAAATGATGTTCATTATTAACTGCATTCTTACATCAAAAAATAATAATAAAAAAAGGTGTGTGTACTTACCTATTTTGAATCTGTCTCGGTCCGGTCATGTGTTCCTGCACCTCCAGCTCAGGTAGAGCTCAACAACGGCTGGAAATTCTGGGAGCCGTGACGTCACCCATGGGCTCTCATGGTCCAGCTGTTGTTAGCGCCGCCTCCTCTCCCCTGCAGCCGCCGTTCACTGACACAAGGGAGCTGTGGGATCACGTGGCTAGACAAGAGCGGTTTAAAAATAGGTAAGTACACAGATCTTTTTTATACAGCTTAGGCAGAATAGGTAAAAGGAGAGAGGGGGGAACATTTTTAAGAATAGTTAGACTAATGCCGCGTACACACGATCGGAATTTCCGTTGAAAAAAGTCAGATGGACTTTTTTCATCTGAAATTCTGATCGCGTGTGGGCCCCATCGGACTTTTTTTCGTCTGTTTTATTTTTTTACGATAGGAATTTCCTATCGTTTTATTTCCATCGGCTGTGTGCAACTCCGACGGAGAAAAAACCCACGCATGCTCGGAATCAAGTCGACGTATGCTCGGAAGCCTAGAACTTAATTTTTCTCAACTCGTCATAGTGTTTTACAACACCGCGTTTTGGACGGTCGAAATTTGGTCTGACAGTGTGTATGCAAGACAGCTTGAACGGAATTCCGCCGAAAAATTCCATCGGGTTTTAGGCCATCGGAAAATCCGAACGTGTGTACGGGGTATTAGGCTTTTCGTCCACTTTAATAATACAAAAAAATCATTACACATCTTTTAAAATACTACTTGTTTATTAATTTAATATTGAAAAAACGCAAACCATAAACAGGAAAGAGGTACCATCTCTTCATGAGTTGTACCCGATAGCAGGCTAAACCTGGCTGTACACTATGCAATCTGATTGTACAATCCCTCAATTGTACAAACTTTACCTAAACTAGGTAACATGAGGACCAATTAAATAATCCATGCAATAAATAACAAATCAGGCAGGCCCTTGCATTGCGCAGTTTATGGTAGATTTAAAGGAGATTGCACAATCAGACTTTATAATGTATGGCCGACTTGCTGTAGCAAGCAGATTTTTGTGGACTTTACTTTTTACAGTGCTGGTGGTCTACTTTATTTCAGTTTCCTAGATGGAGGTAGGTGATCCCAGGGAGGAGCCTCACAAGGGGATAACCCAGCAGTGTGAGAAGGCTTCTTTATAGTCCAGTAAATAGGTGTCTTCTGTAGAGCTGTACCACACTCTGCATATACAGTGTGCCATGGGGGTTAGAGTCAGACAGGCATACCGAATTGTCAGGAAAAATAGTTATTGCATATACAGTAAAACCTTGGATTGCGAGCATAATTTGTTCTAGAAACATGCTTGTATTCCAAAGCACTTGTATATCAAAGCGAATTTCCCCATAAGAAATAATGGAAACTCAAATAATTCGTTCCACAACTATTTATTCATAACCATAAAATGTCCATCCACAATTGGAAGCCTCTACAAGGGGATCAGAGGCAAATCCAGCAGGAGCTACAGAGTATAAAAGAGAAGAGAGGCGCCTCTAAGGCCTCGTACAGACGAGCAAACATGTACGATGAAAACGGTCTGCCGGACCGTTTTCAGCGTACATGTCTGCCCGGAGATTTCTGTATGATGGCTGTACACACCATCATACAGAAATCCGCGCGTACTCGATACGCGGCGACGAGGCCGCACCGTCGCCGCAACGATGAGGCAGCGACTTGCGCGGCCCTGGCAGTTCAATGCTTCCACGCATGCGTCAAAGTCATTCGACGCATGCGAGGGATGGCGGCCGCTCGGACATGTACGGTAGGTCTGTACAGACGACCGAACATGTCCGACGGACAGGATTCCAGCGGACATGTTTCTAAACACGTTTAGAAATATTTGCCCGCTCGAAAAAGGCCCGGCGGGCAAATGTACGCTGGAATCCTGTCCGCTCGGCTGTACAGACGCGGACCAGTTTCAGCAGACATGTTCGGTCGTCTGTACGGGGCCTAAGTGTAGCGATATGGTTACATTTAATGAAGGTACAACATTTAGCAACTCACATGGTTGATTAAAATAGGCACATCTAAGTATGCAGGCATCCGGGGTAAAGCTGTCTACATAGATCATCCCCCACACCGCCGGCTCTCACCGCTGTCAGTCTGCAATCATGGCTGGGAGGACTACCCTGCAATAGAGCGATCTGAAAGCGAGGCTTGAAGCGCTCGTGGAAGGCGTTGTGGAAGGGACGACTTTGATGGCGGTGAGGAGGACGGTTTATGTAGACAGCTTTACCCCGGATGCCTGCATACTTAGATGTGCCTGTTTTAATCATCAACCATGTAAGTTGCTGAATGTAACCATATTGCTACACTTAGAGGCGCCTCTCTTCTCTTTTATACTCAGTTGTGAAATGACACTACTTGTATATCAAGTCAAAATGTATAAAAAAAAAAAAATAGCTTGTCTTGCAAAACACTCTCAAACCAAGGTACTCTCAGTCCAAGGTTTTACTGTACATTTCAGCTGTGTATTTAGGCTAGAGTTTCCTTTTAGCTTTATACCAAAGTGTTTTTTTGAACATTTAGCTAAAAAGGCATAAACATTTTTTTTTTTTCTTATGAGTCCCTGCAGATATTTTTCTATTTTGTCTTGTGACAGTAACACAAAATAATTAAAATGTCTTCTCTCTTAACTTCATAGAGAATGTGTTTGTTCATGCTGCTGAATCTTCATCACGGTAAGTACCATTTGTTGCATACTAAGACATAGATGTAAGCTGGTAATAAGTTATTTTAGATGTTTTATATTACTCTATCAGTCCTCATAAAAAATGACTTGGTTCACTTTCCAGAATTTGTATTGGTACATAGTTAATCTGATTGATAAAAGACACAAGTCCATTCAGGTCAACCAACATAGAAAACAAAAAAACACACACAAATGGAAAAGCTCCATATACACAATCCTATACCCATAGTTGATCCAGATGAAGGCAAATAAACCTCCAGCAAAGAATGATCCAATTTGCTCCAGCGGTGAAAATAATCCTTTCTGATCACCCGAGAGACAATTGGATATTCCCTGGATCAAATTTACTTATAAATATTAGTATCTAGTTATTGTATGTATATTTAGGTAAGAATCCAGGCCTTTTTTGAAACAATCTACTGAGATGGCCAGGACCAATTCTTGAGGGAGTCTATTCCACATTATCACAGCTCTTACTGTGAAGAAACCTTTCTGTGGTGTCCTTTTGTGAAGCAGTGAAATCTATTCACTGCTTCGTTCTCTGGCATTCACGGAGGAGATTTTTCTCCTCTGGTTGCCAGTTCATGAAGCTTTGTAGATCGCTTCACCCTCGGAGGAGTGAAGTAATCTACCAACACTTCAACTGGAGAACGGCCCCTGATTCTGGAATCTCGTGAGACTTTACGAGATTACAGTACCAGAAATTCACAGAAACACAGAGATGTCAGTTTATTGAGCAGTGATAAATAATCACTGCTCAGTGCACTGACAGACGGTGTGGTTA